>NC_135420.1:3865000-3980000 GCF_051991245.1 Festucalex cinctus | reverse complement strand
GAATAATTGAGAGGTAAAGTACACCAACATTTGGCAAATTGTTCAGTGCATTCGGCTTTCTACCTAGCAAGAGTCAGCAGTCACATCCAAAATGTCTGCAGAATTTTTCTAGTTTTGTTTAATGTTTCTATTTGTGGATTAAAGTTTTGCTACTTTTGATACTAAATTACTGTAACTCGGTGATGCCCTTAGTAATGCTGCATTCTCACCAAAAGCGGGGGAAGGCATTTTGGCGGCGAGTTTGCATTGTAGACAATGGCGTTCACGCGCAATGGAATGAAAGCGCGTGGGGTGGCGCGGAGGATGCGTTTGGCGCGCTGGGATGCGGTGCGCAGCAGCGAAAATCCACAGATTCATGACGAAAATCCGCACATTCGCCGTGTTCGCTTTTCGCCTCGAGGCAGCCAATCGGCTTCGAGTACGGACTACGTCACACACAGCGTCCTCTCTATTGTCACCCCGAGCGCAACAACATGGCCAGCCGGGACAAAATGGTGAGCAAAGAAGTAGCATTCAAGTAAGTAAGTCTGTTTACTTGCTAATGAACTGTACCGAGGAAGCAGCAATGTTTATCATCCATGTCAAAGCTATTTTTAGCGCAACTGCCGGTCGCCAGATTGCCACTAAAAAAGCGAAAACGCTATCACGTACCTAACAAAAAAAAAAAAAAAAAAAGGAGAAAATAGTGCCAAGGTTGTTTAGTCCCAGGAAAGAAGTGGAAGCAGTTGGCGGTGCTCACTTTTGGTTGACTCGCTAAAGTGCTCCACGGTCCTTGTTCACCAAGGGACACGCCTCCTCCGCTCCGGGGCGCACGAAAGCGCGAATGCGCATTCCATTCGCCTTTTCGGATTTGGTGAGAACCCAGCATAACAAAGAGAGTTGGTCGGTGCTTTATATAATGGCCTGAAAGAATGTGTAGTTAAGGCTGAAGTTACAGTTGATTTACAATGAGACAATGTGACAATGTGTGGGCTCCTGCCTGCTGATTCGGGGCCTGAAATATAGGACAGCCCATCGGGAATTGTCCCTTCCTTCCAGATGGCCCAGTCCGTGCCTGGGCTCTGCATTAGACAAGATATTGCCATGCGGGTTCAGGAAAACCAAGTAAAAGCCATATATATATATATACATACATATATATATATATATACATACATATATATATATACATATATATATATATATACATACATATATATATATACATATATATATATATATATATATATATATATATATATATATACATACATACATATATATATATACATATATATATACATATATACATATATATATATACATATATATATATATATATATATATATATATATATATATATATATATATATACATACATACATATACATACACATATATATATATATATATATATATATTTTTTTTTTTTGTATTTATATATATATTATTTCTCTATTTAATTATTTCATGGTCACTGTGTTGCGATGTTTCGTAAATTTATTTTATCTGTCAAACTCGCCCATCAAAGTTAGTGGGCGGGGCTAATGCCTGATTCACTCAATCTTGTCTAATCGGCTGCTTCGTTCTGGAGTGGTTAGAAACATGGTGGCTACGGTGATGGATTTTTTTTTTGCTGATATAGAGTGATCGAGGCTTGTTGTTGTGCAAAACCAACATCAAAATAAAAGCGATATTTCTTCGATAAAGGACAATTTTGTGTTTCCATTAAAGAGTGTTTCCATTAAAGAGTGATTTGCTTCTGAGGTGTCGTTCTCGTAATGTCCCGCCTCGACTCTCGTGAGATCTCGAGGTTCATGTAGGCGGTCACATCATACAACGTCACGAGAAGAAATTGTTTGCGTGTTTCAGACTTAAGGCTCTTTCGTTAAACCGCTTTGTGCTTAATAAGACTTGTTGTGCCCTTGGGAAGCAATTGGGACACAAACGCGAGTGGCCCTGTACTTCCTACTTCCTTTTCTCTGTGACCGAAAAATTTTGCGAAGTACTTCCATTTCAGCATGTCTCAAAAAACACCTCATGAAAGCGCAAATGTGAGTCTAATGGAAATGCACCTATTGAAGGTGAATAGCGCCACCCAGCCTATCAATTGTGTTTACTCGCTACTCAGTCCGCATCAATTGACTATTCTGAAATGGATTTGCCTTGACTTGGTGAGCAGATTGACCAATCAGGTGTTAGGACCTGCCAACCAAACTTTGATGGGCGAGTTTGACAGATAAAATAAATTCACGAAACATCGCAACACAGTCAGCATGAAATAATTAAATAGAGAAATAAATAAATAAATAAATAAATAAATAAATAGAGAAATAAATAACTAAATATATAAATAAATATATAAATAATCATAGGGAATTTAATTAATTAATGACATTTAATTAAAAAATGACGCATTTGTTCACTTATTTAATGGTGTATTTTTATTCAATGTTGGCACTTTTGGTCCTCCATAGTTGATATCAGAACGGTTACATAGAACTTTTTTTGCATTAGGGTAGTTTTCACAAAACATGGCGCAGCCAGATGCTCAAACACTGACCCGGTTTGAGAGCCAATATTTTTTGCGTTTTAAAATCAAGAACCAGATTTCACTGCTTACAAAATTGCATATATACTTCAGAGATATAAAAGCAGAAATTATTGAGATGTGTGTTGTTTGTGGTGAATGTATTTTGAACGCTGAAAAATAGCCATCACAACCACTTCCGTTTATGACATACCAATTCATCCATGTAAACAAGAGCCCTTTATACCCTTTAAATGTATCACTACCAAAAATAGTTCCTACCAATAAGTTGGCAGAATGTCAGTGCGATAAAATACGATTTAATTGAGTCCCACGCCGTCCATAATGTGACAATACTTCGGCAGAAAAAAAATTCTGGTATGGTCGTTACGTGTTGAATCCACAAGGTACTGCTGATGATTTACAACTGTACTTAACCTTATGCTTCCACTTGAAGTACTTTGGAAAGGAGAAATAGTTTAACTTTAAAATATCATGTTAACATGTTTAAAAAACACTTTTGTTTATTCAACAAGGACCGAGTAAAGTATATTTCGAGTGTGGTGTCTAGATTTAATGGTAACAACGACAAATAAAAGTTGCAAGCATGTCTTTAGTGTATTCTTGCATGTGAGTCAGTAGGATTTCAAAGATGCAGAGTTCAGCTACAGGCATTTTGTATTTTGTGAAGCAAACAGCTGATAAGTTGTGATGTCCACGTGATACTCGAATGACAGCCATTGTGCAAACCATACTGAGATATTTTTCTACATGTAAGTGGTAATTCGTATCAGTTTTTCTGCATGTCGAATATATTTGGATGTCATCGGTAGTAAAGTTGTTAAAATGTAAAAATAATAAACTTAAAAATGTTTTTTTTTTTTTTTTTACTTGAGTGCTCCGTGTTTGGTGCCTAGGTACCAAGCGGAGCAGACCATGACATTCAACTATCTCTTGCGAACAACGGGCTGACTGAGCCACCTTTATTCATTCATAGCACAATGAAGAAAGATTTGACCTAAAGCATATATAATACTCATCTAGTTTTGAACAAGTTCATTTTTGGACACTCCTGGACAATGTTTTCTGAGAACCAACCGTTAATAGAAAACCAAACTTTGCATGCGTGGTGTCATATTGAGTTAATTACTTCATATAAGGGGTTTAGTAAATTATCAAAGATACGTACCAACTGTCCTTCGGCCCGGACTTTGTTGAGCATTGCTTCTCTTTTACGCTGTAAAAACTCCTCAACCTGATATGCCCGCTCAACAGGAATATGAGTCTTCCGCCTAAAAACGTAATATGGTAAGCACAAAGAGCCAGAGAAATTTGCATAGCTTTGCCATTGACTGAATTAGGTTGTGTAACCTACCTGCTCATATGGTTTTGTTTTGAAACGTGCTGCAATCTTTGTAGTTCTCGTTTGACTGCATCAGGGTTTAGAAGTGGGGTAGGACCATTGGGAAGCACTGGGCCAGCAGCAGCTGGTACAATACTTGCAAACAGATGCAACACTGTCAATACATATTTAACTTTCTGGATGACATGAGGCATCAGAAATTACCGAATGGGAGTGCCTAGCCCGGATGATCCCTCGCTGCTGATTCCCACCTCGGTTGATTGTTGTTTAGCCATTTGGTCAAGGGCAGCATGGTAGTTTTCATATGGATTTTTGCTTATTACAGAGGCTGGAATAGAGTTTGGGACGGGAGATGGGCCAAAACCTGCAGCTCTCTTTCCACCACCTAAATAACACTTTGGAGAACAAAATGCAAGGTTTACACATACATACTGTACATACATATACTAAATACATTTCAAAGCTCTTCAAATAGTGCTTGCTTAATAAGTCATATGCGAGTATTACAACAAACTGCCGCAGAAACAGTTTTCTACTGGTACTAAGTCTTCCTCCCACATTCCATAAACAATGCAAAGATTCCATACATTCTAACTATTTTAATGTATCCTTGCTCTGTATGGGGAGCAAGTAAATTAAAAAAAACAACAAAAAAAACAACTCTTTTGAGGTCTTACTTGACAAATGAAGGTTCAATGCCAACCTTTATGGCTCCCGCATAGACTTTCTTATTGTTTTTTTTTCTTTTTTGTTGTTTTTTTTAATACAGGGTGCGAGAAAGAGAGTAGAGCGCTACCAGTGATGAGGAGGACTTATTCAGCCATCTGGCTCATAACAAGTCGAGTGTCTGCAAGTTGCGTGTCACAGAGGCTCAAATTACCAGTCAAGTCACCATTGACATTGTTCAGTCTGGAAATGTAAGTTCCCTAACTTGGACGCTTAACATCCAGGTGCCTTTTATCCCGCTAGGCCAACTACATGTCGTGTACTAAGCAGACACAAGATAGAGGCCACTCCCCACCGCCCCGCCCCCTGATAGAATCACATGAAACCTTACGTGCTGAGGATTTTACTATGATCAGAATTGGTGCAGTATTTGGGATAGAAGACGGCCTTTTTCTTGCCCATTACGTCAGCAAACTCCCATTCAAGTGAACGAAGGCAGCTACCGTTTACGGACGGGATACATCATCACAATCACGTGACCAGGACAATGGCGTTCACCACGGTATGTTTTTATTTTGATACTTAATCGGTTTCAAAGAAAATTCAGGGATTAAGATGCCAAAGATATTTGAACTTTTATTCTTTATATACAATGCCTAATACAATACTGGAAAATTTGTTAAGTCTTGTATCGCATTAAGTTCTATTTCACCCCTGCTGACTGCAATAGGTGGTGCAAAAGCAATGAATGTTGACTTCATGCATGTGCAGTTCAAGTATGCCTACCCAAAGGTCATCTGTGACTCCTGGATGACCCAGGACATGCATAAATTTTGGAGTCAGCAGACGTTTGCTTCCTCTTTTCTTTTTGCATCGTTTGCATACAGCTGGATACTATGACACTTGAATTTAAAAAAAAAAAAAAAAAAAAGGAATTTTCTGTCCAAAATCATCCCACCCACGCTAGTAGCCTTGTGACCGTGTTGGCTGGAATAGCAAAGTTTTGCCCTCCAAAGGCTGGGTGGATGTTTTGGTTGGTTTGTGACAAAAATGCATTTGTGGCGGCCTTTTTTTTTTAATTTAATACCTTTTTATTTATTTTTTTTACCAGACCCGTGTGGTTGAGCAACTCTCTAACCGCTCCCAATGAAAGTTAAGCTTCTGGTTATTCTTCTCGAATAGTTACCATGGTGCAACTACTGTTATTGCTGGTCCAGTTTGCCTTGTGTTACTAGCACGCAGGCTACACAACTTGTATTTTGTTCATTCCACTTCTGCTCGCATTTGACAGCGTTGGCTTCCCAAAACATATTGGCACTGCTTGTTGTGTCTCTTTGGTGTAGTTGAGTTAATAATGTAATTGCAGCCTTTACAGGTAATGGCAGCATTCGCGTCATCTTCCTGCAGCTTCTCAAGCAGAGACTGGCAATGCCATGGATGCGCATTCATCCAGTATTGGCAGTGGAAATGTGTAACTGGTGGAACTGTTTTACTCTTGCATCGTCCACCCAACTGCAACCCACACTGCAAACATGTTTACAGTTTAGGAGCAGATGGTTACGCTTGACTAGTGAGCTGAAAATCCAGGTCCCCGGGCCAGCCATGAACACTTTGACTGCCAAACGTTACCCAAAAAAACAATTTGGAGCATTTTCATTCATCTTTCAAAACAAACAGAATATTGCGCAGTATGACGACATCAATATGGTGAATACCATATGATTCCATTCTTTCATGAGAAAAATAAGTATGTTTCTACCTTATTCCGTTCTTTAGTAATGTAGCGATAATTGGGTCGTCTTTTGGACGAATTAATAATCTGGACGTTACAGAGGTAAATTGTAATTAGCTCGATAACCTCTAGGGGCACCACGTTGGCTTTGCTTTGGGTTAACAGGAGCAAGCAACGACCAAAATCCTTCCTTCATCAGTCATTCATAATTTAAAGTCACTACACTCGATATTCAGTGGTTCGTTGTACTAACAAAATAATAATAATCCACTAGAAAACACAGATGAGTAAGGCGGAATAGAGTTAATAAAACATGCATTTATTCACGATTGTTACACTACAGAATCAAAACAGTCTTTCTACCGTCAGAAGAAAAGAAATAAAATAAAGCTAATAAAAATAGGGAAGAATGTGAACGAATAAGGAAACAGGGAAATAGAAATTTAAGTTGTCAGATCTGTGATATGTCTCAAATGTAAGTTGCACACAGTGATATGCCGAATTGGGGATCTAACGTGCACTTACGAGTTGGGTGCTGCGTCGAACGAGCAGAAAAATTAGGTCTTTGGAAAAATAGCCAATGTTCGTTCAAAATTGACAAGAAAAATCAGAAAGGGCAATGCCACAGGTGAGCAAGGGAGCCCCTCGGAGGCTGACGTAGTTGCGCGGCTCGTCCCTTGATTAGTCGGCGAGATCTTTCTCCGGCGTGGTTGTTTCTACCGGACCGCCGTGGACTCCAGGTGTTGGAGCTCGGTCCACTGCGTGCCTGCGTCCGGGGAAGGCCAGCCGTTGGAGGTGAGCTTGCACCGCGGCAGGGCGCCACCGACTAGGTGAGATGCGGTGCGGCTTGGGTGCACAACCTTGAGTCCGGCGGTACGATGCAAGTGTATCACTGCGGAACTCGTTGATGGCGGGCAGTCACCGATGGCGAAGAAAAAAAAGGGGGGGAGGGGGAAAAGGAAGTAAAAGAGTCTCTTTGGGGTCAGCGTTGAAGTTGGACGCACCTGCTCCGGGGTGGCGTGCGGCGAGTGTCTGCTCTCGTGGCAACTTGTTGATGCCAGGAACAAAGGGGGCCACGTGCTTGACAAGTTTCTTGGGACAAAGAGTCCGTGGGAGCGGGCTTGGAAACTTGCCGGTATCAGGCAAGCGGTAAGAGGTGCGAAAAGCGGAGAGAGGAAGAGGGGAAGAGTTCTTTGGAGGCAGGAAGAGCGGGAAGAGAGCGAGGGGGGGAATGCCCTCGTTGTTTTAAAGTCTACTGGGCGGGGCTTATAGTAGGTGGTGGCAAAAACCCTTCTATTTGCTCAACGCAGACTTTACAAAGCAGATTATTAAAGGGATTCATAATTTGGCATTAAATTTGGTCAGGCTGGCAAATCAGTTTTCCCACACAACAACGCTTAACACACATCGCGATTACTACATCATAAACTAATTTTGTGAGGTAGTTCCTACTTGCCTAATCTGACTAAGCTGAAAGATATTGATTACCTTTAATTCCTTATGGAATACAAATGGGATAGGACGTTCATACACACAAAAAGACATAACATGAATCATTCGTAGTTCAGTTATCTGTCAAGAATGATCATGGTATAAACGTGTAATATGCGGTTACTTGTAAGAACTGTCACTAAGGATAGTCCCAAGTTTCACCACTTGGCGGCGCTGTTGCTCCATCTAGACGTTCCAGGGGTGCCTGTGGGTCATTGCCCCCTGGAGGACCGATGCCAGAGCATCCTTTTTGGTTGATAAGAAAGGTCATAAACATTACTGTAATCAGTTAGCTGTATCTGCTTGGTCGTAAAAGGCTTCACTCGGACCCCGAGAGGTCGGGCTTAAACAAACTCTTTTGGCAGACGCATAAATTCCTATGTGACCTGTTCAGCTGCTTCAAAAGAGCTTGCAGACCTGCAGACCTAACCAAGATTGGATCCTTCCTGAGCTGTGGAATTTATGCAACTGCAGTGAGTTTACTTTGACAGAAGAAAACCAAAAAAAATAAAATAAAAATAGAGGGTGGACTGGGCCATAGGCCATAGTTGTTACAGTAATCACTATTTGAAATTAGGTCATTTGAGTGACATAAGCGAAAATACAAAAACATTACGAGAAAAACTAGCTTTTTGTGAAAAGATCCATTTTTTTTTGCACACCAGTGACTTTAACACTAATATTTTTCGTTTAGTGACAAAGAAGAACAAGACGTTGCACTGCCCACTGAGAGAAAGGGAAAAAAACGTAATAAACATAAATTAACGTTTTTGGCAGCATTCATTAGGATTTTAGAATAAGCCATCAACGTTTTTGGCGGTCAAAGAGTTAAAGGACAAAAAAAAAAAAAACCTTTGTGACTTGACATAAATATATAACTATATAATAATTACAATAATAAGAATAAGAAGAATGATGATAATACCAACAACAACAACAACAAGCAAACTGTTTTTTGTTTGTTTTGTTTCTATTCCCCTACATGCCATGGTCGACTTGGAAGCAGCTTCCAGTCTACTTATCGACCGTGATTGACTGTTTGAGCACGACAGTAATAAAAACAAAAATAAAGGAATTTGCCTCACTGTTCCATGCTTTTTGAGGAAAGTAGATTGAGTATGATAAAATAGTAAAACGTGGAACACAATTTATATTTAAAAAAAAAAAAATGCCATGGTAAGAACTATACATCAGGATTAATGAATATTACTAAAGAGTACCTTCCTCTCTGGGCTCCCAATAGTTGACATCAAGTCATTTTTCCAGCCTTGCTCCCTGGCATGGTTAATACGACTAATCTGAAATAGATTACAAATTCATAATGACTGAATTGTAAATTGTACGAAAACAAAATTAGCATAGATAGGGGTTTGCACTGTGCAGACACATCGATTGTATGATTTGATAACGACATAATTGTCCATGCCACACGGACACCTGAAGGAATCAAACAAGTGCCAATGAGATTTCAAGGATCGCATTCAGAAGCATTTTGTGTTTTATGAACATGATAATGGAATGTTGGTGTCCTCACCGACAAGGCCTACTCCATGCTCTATGGAGGAATTTTCCCCAAAACATCTTTACAATTAGCAAAGAGGGAATTTGTGCAAAATCATGAAGATTGTGCACTTCTGGAAAAGTTATTGATTTTTGGCAAGGTAATATAGGAAGTGGCAGTTCTAGACAGTTTCACCTGTGGTGGCAAGGGGGTAGCAGGAGGTTCAGTTTGGAGTGCGGAGGAAATAACACCCCGCTTTCCACCCACACAAATACAGATGTATGTAGGCTAGTGCTAGAGCTGTGCCACAAATGATTCTTTTGCTAACCAGCAATAGTACAATTAGTCGCGTAATCAGATATATTATATTATATCGCACCATCAGGGCTCTGAGAACTGCAAACTTGGGTCATAGTAAACAAGCTATCATTTAGCTGTTATGCTGTACACAAATGGTGTAAGCTGCCAACAGAAGTGAAGTCAGCCCCGAATGTAAATAATTTTAAATCCAGGTTAAAAACTTTTTTTTCCCCCAACACATGTTATTAAGGTCTGATAAACATTTTGAATCATGTTTTTTCTTTTAATTAATTTAGAAAACAAATATTTTTTTTTTTACTTTTAAATATGTTATATAGCTTCCTGTTAATGTGTTTCAACATTGTCAATGCATGTTCTTTTTGTAAGCTACTTTTGTTTTCGCTGTTTTTCTACCTAATTGTTAACTGTTGTGTTTTTTTATGCTTGTAGGTGTCTTTGCTTGTGTAAAACACATTGAGTATGAAATGTGCTATAGCAATATAATTGAAAGATCTGGCTATTTCAGATCATTCCTGTGTGTGTTTTTTAATTACAAACAATCCCAGAAGTTCAAACAACTCCTGTCTCTATTTAAAAAAAAAAAAAAAAAGGTACATAAATGAGAACACAAGCAACATGTTTATGGAATTAATAGCTGCATCACCAACTGTAAATGCAGAGAACGTTGATGAACTTCTGGATGATTTCACCTAAAAAATGTTAAATGTTCTGGATTCTGTTGCTCCTATTAAAACGAAGACCATTTCATACCGAACTAAAACACCTTGGAGGTGTGCTACCAACATAATGACTTTGAAATCTATATGCAGAAAAGCAGAGCGAAAGTGGAGAAAAACTAAACTCCAAGTTCATTTTGACCTGTACAGACAATGTCATTTTAACCAACAGTTAGTAATAGCCAGACACTTTTCTGAAATTATTAGTAGAAACCTCAACAAAACACGCACTCAATTTGCCGTGGTTGACAAACTCACAAATCCCCCAAATCAAACAGCGCCAGAACTCCTCTCAACAGATAAATGCAATGAATTTGCCTGCAACTTTAGTGAAAAAGTGCAAGCCATCAGGTCAAACATTGTTACAAACCAGCAAAATAACAAAATGATGCAGCACTTAAAATCACCTCGGAATAATTGAATTACCATGACAGAATTTGACTCAGTGGATCAAAATACTATAGTAAACTTGGTTCAGCAATTGAAACCTTCCACAAGCTATCTTGAGTCAATACCATCTGGCTTTTTCAAAACCATTGTGAAATCTGTTCAAATCGATTTACAGCAAATAATTAACTGCTCACTTCAATCAGGTGTTTTTCCTGAATCTCTGAAAGTAGATCAAGCCCATTCTAAAAACAGAACACTAGATGTCCCCCTGCTAGCAAATTATAGACCAATCGCAAACCTTCCCTTCGTAACAAAAATAGTTGAAAAAGTGATTTTTAATCAACTCAGCAATTTCTTGAGCTTAAACAGACTTTTGGATAAATTCCAGTCAGGTTTCCGACCTCTTCACAGTACAGAAACAGCTCTGATTAGAGTACTGAACGATATAAGATTGAGCACTGATGCAGGGAAGGTATCAGTGCTCGTCTTGTTGGACCTCAGTGCAGCATTTGGCACAATTGATCATAATATACTGTTGGACAGGCTGGAAACTTGGGTGGGGTTAAATGGAAGTCCTTAAATGGTTCAGGTCCTACTTGGAGGAAAGGAGTTACTTTGTGACCATTGGAAATTTTGAATATGATCGAATGGCCATGACATGTGTAATCCCTCAAGGCTCAGTCCTTGGACCCCTGTTGTTCAGTCTGTATGTTACCTTTGGGTCAAATGCTTCAGAACACCAATGTTGACTATCATATATGCAGATGACACACAACTGTATTTATCAATGTCCCCAAATGACAGCAGTTCTATTAACGTATTGTGTCATTCTCTAGAGCAAATTAACAACTGGATGAACCAAAATTTCTTAACTATATTAATAAATAAACAAACATTCACTACACTCACAAACCTTTGCTGCTCAATGGGATACATGCTTTAACAACAATGTAACATTTGCTGTCACGTCTATTTTACATGCTGAAATAATTTGGTTGTGCTACTCACTTTCAGCAGCCTCAAAACATACCTGGCAGCAGATCATTTTTTGCTCACTGTTGCAGATTATTCCAAAACGGTGTCTCTTTATGGAATGGAACGGACTGCTATTGTTACAGCACTTTTTTTTTTTTTTTTTTTTAATCGCTATAGTGCCCAAAGCGCTTTACAAAGCCTCACATTCACCCATTCACACACCAGGGCACTGCTAGGACCACTGGAAGCAAATCGGGGTTTAATGAACTAGCTTCTCTTGGCTCCTGTTCGCTGCCAGGTCCTCAGTTTTAACTGTGGCAAACCAGCTTGTCAGCTAATAATAAGAATCATTTAAAAATGGCAAATTTGCCATTCGTATAAGCATGAGTGGATGAAAAATTTACTCGCACTAGGTGGGTTTCCGTCTACCTATTTTTATTTGAATGTTCAATTGTGAAAATAAACCTGAATGGAAACACTCGAAATTTGAAAAAATGCTTAACATTCGCATAAAAAGTTTTTACACCTGGAGCAGGTGGATTTTTTTAGTTTATCAACTGCAGGAAAATGCAAATTTTGACTATGGAATCTTTAGGAATAAACAATGACAGGACCGGGTACCATGTTGCATGTTTTGTAGTCACACACACACACACACACACACACACACACACACACACACACACACACACACACACACACACACACACACACACACACACACACACACCCACACACACACACACACACACACACACACACAAAAAGTTACTCACACACGGTACTCCGCACATGAAGCAAGCTTATATATATTCCTTAAATGGATCAGTTCCTATTTGGAGGAAAGGAGTTACTTTGTGACCATTGGAAATTTTGAATCTGATCGAATGGCCATGACATGTGGAGTCCCACAAGGGTCAGTCCTTGAACCCCTGTTGTTCAGTCTGTATATGTTACCTTTGGGTCAAATGCTTCAGAACGCCAATGTTGACTATCATAGTTATGCAGATGACACACAACTGGATTTATCAATGTCCCCAATGACATCAGTTCTATTAACGTATTGTGTTATTCTCTCGAGCAAATTAACCAAAATTTCCTTCAGCTAAACGAAAACAAAACGGAGCTCATTGTTTTCGGCAATAAAGAAAAGAGGATTGCTGTTAAAAAACAGCTTGAGTCACTGTCTTTAGAAACTAAAGACCAAGTTTGAAATCTTGGGGTACTAATAGACTCAGACCTGACCTTCAGCAATCATATTAAATTCATCACTAAAACAGCCTTTTACCAGCTGAAAAACATATCCAGACTGAAGGACTGCATCCTTCAAGCAGACCAAGAGAAGCTTATCCATGCTTTTATCTCCAGCAGACTAGATTACTGTAACGGTCTTCTGAAAAGAACATGAGACAGTTGCAGCTCATTCAGAACGCTGCAGCTCGAGTTCTGACCAAAACAACGAGATCAGAACCTATTACTCCAGTATTTAAGGATTTACACTGGCTCCCAGTCAGCTGTAGAATAGATTTTAAAGTTCTGCTACTCGTCTATAAATCACTAAATGACTTGGGTCCTGAATATATCCAAGAAATGCTGATTGAGTACAAACCCAACAGGGCTCTGAGATCTAGAGACTTGGGCCAACTAGTGGAACCCAGAGTTCGAAGCAAACATGGTGAAGCTGCATTTAGCTATTATGCTGCACACAAATGGAATAGGCTGCCAATAGAAGTGAAGTCAGCCCCGAGTGTAAATGCTTTTAAATCCAGGTTAAAAACTTTGCTTTTTTTCTCATACCTTTGATTAAGGCCTTTTAAACAGCTTTAATTAAGTTGTTTTTATTTTGTAATTATTATTTTTATTATTATTTTAAACTTCCTTATGCTAAATGTTTTAAAGTTTGTTGAATAATGTTTTTAATATTGTTGTTGTATGTTCTTTTTAGTAAATTTTGGAACCTATTTTTATTTATTCTTCTTCCTCTGAATGTTAACTACCGTTTGTTGATGTTTATGTTGCCTTTCCTTGTTGAAAGCACATTGAGTTGCCTTGTGTATGAAATGTGCTATACAAATAAACTTGCCTTGCCTATATATAGCGATGGCAACCAAATGGTCCAATTGTCCCACACAAATCATTAAACATGGCTCTTGTCGTGCAGAAATATTTCAGTCAGAGTTTGTCTGTAAAATGCTGCTTAATATAATCAACCATTTCCCAGAAGCCAGAGTTGGGCATCGACTGTCTGTCAGCTTCCGTCAGTAAGGACTGACTGGGCTGGCCTGAAATACTGACAGAAGGTCACTGAGAGACCGACGCTGCCCAACTCTGCCAGAAGCCTTTTATGCGCTTGTGCTCCCATAAGACAGAAAACGGCAGCGATCGCTTATGACGGCTTGGTATGCAGTGAATGATGACAGAATTGTGACCGGAGTTTTTCAAAACCATGAAAGCTCGATCAGCAATCCATCCATGATGACTTTTGTTGGCATTGAGCCGCGTCTTGTGGCAGAGAAACATTCTCATATGACATCATCTCATGGCACAGTCTCCTCTCCTCTCTATGGGGTATATGCCACAAAAGAGGCGGGACGTGATTTTGCTCATCAGTTTATTTCCGGTCCGGGTTGCGAACACGCAACCCTGGGACACAAAGTCGGAAGCACAAGTATTTTTGACGCAGCCCAAACGTCGCAAACCGAACAGGAAACAAACTGTTGTGCAAAAAAACAGTTCCGCCTCTTCCGTGGCATATACCCCATAGGGGTTTTTGCACCGCTGAAACTTTTGGAGAACTTTTCAGTTTACCTTGGTAAAATTCAGTTTGGGCGTTTTTCTACCAACAACAATTACCAGGGTAATTAAATTCCCCAGGGGTCATCCAAGTCCTATCTCAGTAGCAGGGTCTTGCTGAGCCAGACAGGAACTTTGAGGGGGCTGGCTGCAATGGCCACGGCTGATTGGTCAAATTTGGGGGCACTGTTTTTACATCGGCTAATCAAACTCATTTGAATTAATTACCGAGAACTCAGATGCTGTAGAAACACAATTCTAAATTCCCTGCTAAACTTTTACAACCAAGAACTCCTTTACCCAGAACTAAAAGTTCCTGGTCTTGTTGGTGGAAAAGTAGCTAATATTTGCAAAATATTAACAAGTGGAATGTTGGTTTTGCACATTTTCACTGAATTTGTGTAAAAATTCCAAATCATTCGGACCAATACCCCACTATTGTCTCAAATTTGCGAAAAAAAATGCATCCGTTTTTGGGTAATCTAGAGCCATAAATTGAGCCTTTTATGAAGAAGCCACAATGTGAGGGGGGGAAAAAATCTAAAATGCATTAAACGATAATTGAATCATACCAGCTTGAATGGTAATCAAATCCAAAGGTGCCTGAGATGGCACGCGCCTCATTTACATGCCATGCATTTGTTTGCCACCCACCTTTTCCTTTTCATACCGCTTCATTTGCTCTGCTTTCAACAACAACATCTGAGACAGAAACGGATATGTAAACATTTTACAGCAATAGTACAACTCTGTGTAGCAAAAACTATGTTTGCGCATGTGCTCACCTGCTCTCGCTGTTTTTTTTCTTTATCAATCAGCTCCATCCTTCTTTTCTTGATAATCTCCTGCCATAGAATATAAGGCAAAAATAATTGTAGTCCGCATAAAAAACATCAAAGAGGGAGAACAACTGGTCTGAGTCGGTAGCTCAAAAGTAAAGGTTGGTTACCGAAAAACAAAAAGCACAATCAAATTAAGTACAATCTGACTGTATACAAATTAAGTGGCCCTCTTTGTGGTATACCTGTTTTCGCCTCTCTTCTTCTCCTTGACTTACTCTTCTGTGGATCGCTGTGGGGGCCTGAGCATATAACATAGGACATCAGAAGATTCCAACAAAATATGGGGAAGTAAAAATATGAGTCGAATTGAGTCACCAAATGTGTAGCTCAGGCATCACAGTCTGACATTTACAACTTACTAACCGGTTTATGTTTAACAGCAAGCTTCCTGTCTGCAGGTTTTTTGGTTCCCGACACCTTCCTCGCAGTTAAAAGCACTCCGTATTTGCATGCTGGTGTGGTAATCTTGACCGCAGAAGATGATATGGAACCATGGGCAGGCCGCTTAGCTAATCACAAAATAATAATAATAATAATAATTAAAAAAAATAAAAATAATGATGAAACAATTACTTATTACTACAAAAATATACAAAATTTACATTCATTCATCCTTTATTTTCCAAGCTACTTATCATTCGTATGACAGTATTAATAATTTCATTACATTTAGATTAGAAGCACAAATTGCATAATGTAAACGTACAAAAAAAGTGTGAATCCTGATAGATTTTGTAGTAGTTTAGTGATTTGAGGAGCATAATGGTGGTTTAAATCCACGCGTCCATCGAGTGGCACAGTATAGCACAATTCAATTCAGATTGCTATCCCCTAATGAACACAGCTTTTCCTTTGTATGGTTGAGCAGCTTCCGCCAGACTAGTACATAACGACTTTGGCAGTAGATATAGCAGCAGAACAGCATGCAGCTCTAATTAATTAAACTAAGCAGAAAAACGCTAACATTATCTGTTAACACTAAACAATTAATTCTTTTTTAAAATTCTTTTCTTGATTCATTTCTTATTGTTTGTTTATTAAACATATAAGCATAAACAAGTAGCAGATAAAAAAAATTAAAAGAATCATTAGTGATAGTTGACATGTTCAAAGGGAGTAGGAAGAAGTTGAAAACTTATCTAGTCCTACCCCTTATTCTTTGCATCTTTTGACTTATTTCAATATTAATACAGTAAATTAATACATTTTAATAAAAGAAAATGTAATTCATGTCAAATTCAATTTTAATTGAAACTGAAATTTCTCTCTCCATGGCAATAATGTGTTTTTATGTGTTTACTTATTTATTCTTAATGTAACTTTTTGGTAAAAAGGGCCTTAGACAGCATGTATTCCATGATTATTTTTCCTGTCTCACCTTCTGGCATTGTTGTCACTTGTTGGCTTTTTGTCAATGTTCAAAATTGACGTCCTAACTGGCAAAAATACACCACTGATTGGCTGTGATTACTAATCATGTGTACCAGTGTTGCAGCCAGATTGTAGTTGAGCAAGACAAGACACCACAGGGCAAACCAAATACATTTTTGATTCAATTTTACAAATGAAGCAAGTTACTCATGCCGTTTATGGTGTCATTTCCTGGCCAACTATCGGGCATTAATGAGAGACTCTTGTCTTTTTAAAGTCTGTAAAAGCAGTTGTGTCGCAATGAAAATAGAAATTGTAAAACAAAAGGCTGTAATTTTGTGCATGTGTGTCTCCAAAGACAAAAATCCAATTCCTTCATTATGAAATAGGTTTTTGGGATATTTTGTGAAAAATTTAAGTCCAGATATATACATATACACATACATATATATATATATATATATATATATATATATATATATATATATATATATATATATATATATATATATATATATATATATATATATATATATATATATATCCATATCCATCCATCCTCTTGAGCGCTTTTCCACACAAGGGTTGCGGAGGCGAGGGAGCCTATCTTCGGGCAGTAGGCGGGGTACACCCTGGACTCGATGCCAGCCAATTGCAGGGCACACAGAGACGAACAACCATCCACACACACTCACAAGCACACCTAGGGACAATTCCTTTATGACGGCATATGAGTACCAGCCCCCATTGTTCCCATCACAAGAACGGGGGGTGGCCATTCCCTCAGTCCAGCATCATCTTCGGAGGGCACATCATGTGTGGCGAGAAACCAGAGCGGCGCTGTGGCGCCCTTCAGCTCGCAACCAAGCGATCGCCAACCATCGGAGACTTGCCACACCTGACTATCGTCTCGGACAGGAAGTGTGGCTTTCTATAAGATACCTACATCTGGCAGGGGGATACAGGACGTTGGACCCCAGTATATTGGTCCTTTCAAGATCACGTCCTTGGTCAACCCAGTCTCTGTGAGGCTTAAGCTCCCCTCAACTCTCAATGTACACCCCGTGTTCCATGTCTCTCACTAATCAAGCCTGTTGCTTCCAGTCCACTGAGTCCTCCAGCAGCGCTTCCTCTGCCTCTTCGAGTCGTGGACGGCGGGCCAGTATACTCTGTGAAGGAGATCCTGGATTCCAGGCATCGAGGCCAGGGAGTGCAGTACCTGGTCGACTGGGAGGGCTATGGGCCAGAGGAACGGCAGGTGTCCGCCAGGGGGCGTCCGTTGAGGGGGGAGGGGACTGTCATGTCTTGTGCCGGCAGGCTCTGCTCTCAGGCTGTGACTTTGTTTTGCAGCAGTTTGTCCAGCGGGTGACACACGAGAGACATGCAGACCTGAGATGCATCTGTAATCAGCCAGCAGCTGAATTTAAGAAGCAGCTCGGGCGGGACACACTTGTCAGACTATTATATATATATATATATATATATATAAGAAAAAGAAAAAAATAGGGACCTCGGGCCCTAATAATAATAATAATAATAATAATAATAATAATAACTAGAGCTGCGAGCAGCTATAAAGGGCCCTCGCAGCCCGGGCCACGTTGGGGTCCTTGCACGTTGGGGTACTTGCACGTTAGGGTACTGGCACGTTGGGGTACTGGCATATTGGAAGCAAAATTTCTTTGAAAATGGCATAATAAACGTTTACATGTAGAATATTTTTTTTGCCAGTGTGTGTCAAGCTCAACGGGTTTTGGTGATTGTTAAGACCTGCAAAAATCAGCGTCCTTATTTATTTTTAGGCAATGAGTTGCCCTGATTGGTATTTTTTGTAAAAGTGTATATATACATCATCGCTCGTTGTACTCATTGCACAATGTTACTTTTATTGTCCAAAGGGGCAATCAAAAATGAATAAAACAAAATGGAAACGTACATACGTTTGGATCGTGTGAAGCCAGTGAACAATTTGAGTGGTGGAAACTAAAAGAATATTCATAAATGACTTAGTTATCACACTTAGAATGAGTTTACATTTTTTGTACAAAATACCGTATGTGTTTTTTGTTTTTTTTTATATATTATGCCTCAAGGGCTAGGTGGCGCTGTATTTATAACTGAATGTTGTCATAGAGAAACCTTCAGGCCTTGATTATAAGCATACATGTCAAGTGTGGGATTTTTTTTGGAGCATGTACCGTTGAGTTATTATGCATATCCTTCATTCACGATATTGCTTTTAATGTCCACAGAGGCTATCAAAAATAAATAAAAATATATATATGTTTGGATAAGTCTGATGCCAGTGAACATTTTGAGTGGTGGAAACTAAAAGAATATTCATAAATGACTGAGTTATCACACTTAGAATGAGTTTACATTTTTTGTACAAAATACCGTATGTGGGGTATTTTTTTTTATGCCTCAAGGGCTAGGTGACGCTGCATATATAACTGAATGTTGTCATAGAGATAGCTTCAGGCCTTGACGATAAACATACATGTCAAGTTTGGGATTTTTTGGAGCATGTACCGGGGAGTTATTAAGCATATCCTTTTTCAGTGCGAAACACAAATTTTGATGCCCCGCCTTCATCATATAGTATTTCGAAAAGTCAAGATTTTTCCCCCTGTCGTTGGCTCAGGTCTTGACATGGTCCAGGTCAAGTCTTAACTCAGTCAGATGAAACGTGTAGGAGAAGTGGGCAAAAGTCTGCCCCCTGTGAATGTGGGCAGATCTTGCTTAAACGTACAACCGGGGCTGCTTCATTAAAATTTTCTAGGGGGCGCTATTGAGTCATTTCTGTAAAAATAGCACAATCCAGGATAAAATATCGCTCATTTTGCCAGGCCAGATGTGTGTGCCAAGTTTCATGCGTTTCTGTGCCGGTTTAGGCCCTCAAAATTGGTGTTGTTTTCTTGGCGAACAGCGCTGAGCCACGCCCACAGCGATTCGCGAAAACTCACAAACTTCGTGTTGTGACATCATGAAGACCGAAACCCTCATCTGAGCAAATATGAGGTAGGTGCAGTTAATGTGGTTGGAGAAAAACATTTAAGAAAAATCGTAAGAAAAAAAATTGCCAGACGGTGGCGCTAACAGTAAGATGAAATATAAGTTCGTAGATGTCTTAAGGGCTGGACTCTCATCAAATGTGTGAAATTTTGAGAAGATAGGATTACCTGGATCAAGTAAAAGCAGCTTTTATTGCCACGAAAAATTACCAGACTTTGCGGCACCGTAGAGGCCACGCCCTTTGGCGAAAAGTTACAATATTCGGTGTGGGGCATGATCAACATCTTAAGGCTTGTCTGACCAATTTTCAACTGGATCCCTTCAAAGAGCTTGGCACAGTAGCTAAAAACGTAAAGTATGACATTTATTGTCACCACTAGGTGGCGCTATATATATAACAGAATTGTATCATATAGATGTTTTCAGGCCGTGACTATTAAGTTGCGTGAGAAGTTTGAGATTTTTTGGAGCTTGTTCATGGGAGTTATTCAGCATTTTGTCTTTCTGGACAAATTAAATTTTAAAATCAATATTTGATGCCCCGCCCCCGTCATATAGTATTCCAAAAAGTCAAGATATTTTGCCCAGTTGTTGTCTTGGGTCTTGAGATGATACATGGCAAGTTTGAAGTCAAATGGCTGAAAAATATTTGCAAAGGGGGAAAAAGTATGACCACAGTGAATGTGCCAAAATGGGCCAAAATTGGACATTCAAAAATTCATAGCTCACTTCCTGTACCTTTTAGGAAATGGCTTCCACTGACTTTTTTGTGCGTGTCGGGGTGCTACACGTGCCTGGCAATTTTCGTAGCTCTAGGTCAAACGGGCCGGGATTGGTTTTTATTTTTCTACGCTAGGGGGCGCTATAGAGTCGCATTGTTATGGCAACTACATAATATCAAATTTTTCGCCGGGCCCGAAGAGACTGCAAAGTTTGGTGAGTTTTCGTAAATGTTTAGGCCCTCAAAAATGCGATCGTTTACGGAGAAGAAAAAGAAGAAGAAGAAGAATTCTTACAAAAACTAGAGCTGCGAGCAGCTATAAAGGGCCCTCGCAGCCCGGGCCACGTTGGGGTCCTTGCACGTTGGGGTACTTGCACGTTGGGGTACTGGCACATTGGGGTACTGGCATATTGGAAGCAAAATTTCTTTGAAAATGGCATAATAAACGTTTACATGTAGAATATTTTTTTGCCAGTGTGTGTGTCAAGCTCAACGGGTTTTGGTGATTGTTAAGACCTGCAAAAATCAGCGTCCTTTTTTATTTTTAGGCAATGAGTTGCCCTGATTGGTATTTTTTTGTAAAAGTGTATATACACATCATCGCTCGTTGTACTCATTGCACAATGTTACTTTTATTGTCCAAAGGGGCAATCAAAAATGAATAAAACAAAATGGAAACGTACATACGTTTGGATCGGTGTGAAGCCAGTGAACAATTTGAGTGGTGGAAACTAAAAGAATATTCATAAATGACTTAGTTATCACACTTAGAATGAGTGTACATTTTTTGTACAAAATACCGTATGTGGGGTATTATTTATTTATTTTTTTTATAAGCCTCAAGGGCTAGGTGGCGCTGTATTTATAACTGAATGTTGTCATAGAGATACCTTCAGGCCTTGATTATAAGCATACATGTCAAGTGTGGGATTTTTTTTGGAGCATGTACCGTGGAGTTATTAAGCATATCCTTCATTCGCGATATTGCTTTTAATGTCCATAGAGGCTATCAAAAATAAATAAAAATATATATATGTTTGGATAAGTCTGATGCCAGTGAACATTTTGAGTGGTGGAAACTAAAAGAATATTCATAAATGACTTAGTTATCACACTTAGAATGAGTTTACATTTTTTGTACAAAATACCGTATGTGGGGTATTTTTTTTTTCTGCCTCAAGGGCTAGGTGGCGCTGTATTTATAACTGAATGTTGTCATAGAGATACCTTCAGGCCTTGATTATAAGCATACATGTCAAGTTTGGGATTTTTTGGAGCATGTACCGGGGAGTTATTAAGCATATCCTTTTTCAGTGCGAAACACAAATTTTGATGCCCCGCCTTCATCATATAGTATTTCGAAAGGTCAAGATTTTTCCCCCTGTCGTTGGCTCAGGTCTTGACATGGTCCAGGTCAAGTCTTAACTCAGTCAGATGAAACGTGTAGGAGAAGTGGGCAAAAGTCTGCCCCCTGTGAATGTGCAAAAATCGTCAAAAATGGGACATTCAAAAATTCGTAGCTCACTTCCTGTTCATTTTAGCATATGGGTCCAAGAGACTTTTTTTGTAGGTCTTGGGCTCCCTCATACACCTAAAAATATTCGTCGTTCTTGCTTAAACGTACAACCGGGGCTGCTTCTTTAAAAACTTCGAGGGGGCGCTATTGAGTCATTTTTGTAAAAATAGCACAATCAACAATAAAATATTGCTCATTTTACCAGGCCAGATGTGTGTGCCAAGTTTCATGAGTTTCTGTGCATGTTTAGACCCTCAAACCTGGCGTTGTTTTCTTGGCGAACAGCGCTTAGCCACACCCACAGCAATTCGTGAAAACTCACAAACTTCGTGTTGTGACATCATGAAGGCCGAAACCCTCATCTGAGCAAATATGAGGTAGGTTCAGTTAACGTGTTTGGAGAAAAACGTAGAAGAAAATTCGTAAGAAAAAAAATTGCCACTAGGTGGCGCTATCAGTTAGATGAAATATAAGTCAGTAGATGTCTTTAGGGCTGGACTCTCATCAAATGTGTGAAATTTTGAGAAGATAGGATCATCTCGGTCAAGTTAATGCAGCTTTTATTTTCACGAAAAATCTTCAGACTTTGCGTCACCGTAGCGGCCACGCCCTTTGGCGAAAAGTTACAATATTCAGTGTGGGGCATGATCAACATCTTAAGGCTTTTCTGACCAATTTTCAAATGGATCCCTTCAACAAGCTCAGCACAGTAGCTAAAAACGTAAAGTATGACATTTATTGTAACCACTAGGTGGCGCTATATGTATAACTGAATTTTATCATATAGATGTTTTCAGGCCGTGACTATTACGTTGCCTGAGAAGTTTGAGATTTTTTGGAGCTTGAACATGGGAGTTATTAAGCATTTGCTCTTTCTGGACAAATGAAATTTTAAAGGCAAAAAGCAGCACTTGACAAACAATGCATTGCTATGGCAACAGCGTGTTACAAAATAAAAAACTATCGATTACTTTGCATCTTAAACATCTGAAGATGAAACACACCAAGTTTGAAGACAGTCGGATAAATTTTGTAGAAGGGGTTCGTTAAAATATGACCCCTGAAAAAGGCCACAAAAAATGGCAACAAATCCCATCATAAATCAAAATGGCAGACTTCCTGTTTGGTTTAGCACATGGTTCCAAGAGACTTTTTTGTACATCATGGGCTCTTATGTATGCCTGCAAATTATCATAGCGCTTGGTGAAACGTACAACCGGGAATGCTTTGTTAAAGAGGAGTTTTTTAGCTCAAAATGTGATGCCCGGCCCCTGGGGGACTTCCTGTTGGGTTTAGCACAGGGCACCAAGAGACTTTTTTGTATATCCTGGGCTGTTACATATGTCTACAATTTTTCGTCGCTCTAGCTGCTTCGTACAACTGGGAATGCTTCATTAAGAAGGATTTTTTTCCTTTGCAAAAATTGCATGCCACGACAACAGCGTGTGACGAAATAAAAAACTTTCAATAACTTTTCATTTTCAACATCTTAAGATGAATCACACCAAGTTTGAAGATGATCGGATAAACACTGTAGGAGGAGTTCGTTAAAATAAGACCCCAATGAAATGGCCAAAAAAATGGCAACACGTTCCAAAATAAATCAAAATGGTGGACTTCCTGTTAGGTTAAGCATATGGTTCAAAAAGAGTTTTTTGTAGGTCATAGCCTGTTACATATGTGTACCAATTTTCGTAGCTCTAGATTAAACGTACAACCGGCAATGCCTCGTGAAGTAAGAATTTTTAAACTCTAAATTTGATGCGCCGCCGCCGTCATATAGTATATCAAAAACTTTTCATTTTTCACAATGATGTTGTCCCAGGTGTTGAGATGGTACATCCCAAGTTTGAAGTCAATCGGGTTAACCGTGTAGGAGAAGCGGGCAAAAGTATGACCCCTGTAAATGTGCAAAAATTGGCAAAAATTGGACATTTAAATACTCATACCTCACTTTCTGTCTATTTTAGGGTACACACTTCAAAGAGGTTTTTGTTCATTGGGATGTGCTACAGGTGCCACACAATTTTCATAGCCGTCGGACAATCGTAGCGGGACAGGGATCCGTTTAACCTATGTAGGGGGCGCTAAGGAGCCATTTTTCAGTTATCATGTATGGCGACTTTAAAATATCAAATTTTTCACCAGGCCTGATGTGCGTGTAAAGTTTGGTGAGTTTTCAGTCACGTTTAGTGTCTCAAAAATGCGATTGTTTGTGGAGAAGAATAATAAGAAGAAGAACTAGAGCTGCGAGCAGCTATAAAGGGCCCTCGCAACCCGGGCCACGTTGGGGTACTTGCACGTCGGGGTACTGGCACGTTGGGGTACTGTCAAATAGGACAAGGACCATCTAAAATGTTTTTGACAAGCCTTGTGTGTGCAAAGTTTAATCAAAACGCAAAATATGGTGCGCAATTCCCAAAATAAATTCAAAATGGCGGACTTCCTTTTAGGTTTAGCATACGGCTACAGAATACTTTTTGTAGGTCTTAAGCTAATAGGTATGCCTCCCAGTTTTCACAAATCTAGGTCAAGTCATCTTTAGTTGTGTATCGCTTGAATCATACAATTGGAAATGCTCCATAAAAATGCATAGAGGGCGCTATTGAGCACAACGTTGGGTTACTTGCACGTCAGGGTACTGGCACGTTGGGGTACTGTTACATGGAACAAGGACCATTTAAAATGTTAGTTTTTTCCATGCCTTGTCTGTGCAAAGTTTAAAGAAAAAGGCCAAAAATGATGTATAATTCCCAAAATAAAATCAAAATAGCGGACTTCCTCTTTGGTTTGGCAAATGGCTACATAATACTTTTTTGTAGGTCTAGCATAATCATACAATCGGAAATGCTTCATAAAAATGTCTAGAGGGCGCTATTTATTGAAAATTGCACAATAAATCTCTGAAAATTCATGTTCATGACAAGTCTGATGTGTTTGCAAAGTTTCATGAGTTTTCATGTGTATAAAAAAAAAAAAAAAGCAGCACTTGACAACTGTTACATGGAACAAGGACCATTTAAAATGTTAGTTTTTTCCATGCCTTGTCTGTGCAAAGTTTAATGAAAAAGGCCAAAAATGATGTATAATTCCCCAAATAAAATCAAAATAGCGGACTTCCTCTTTGGTTTGGCAAATGGCTACATAATACTTTTTTGTAGGTCTAGCATAATCATACAATCGGAAATGCTTCATAAAAATGTCTAGAGGGCGCTATTTATTGCAAATTGCACAATAAATCTCTGAAAATTCATGTTCATGACAAGTCTGATGTGTTTGCAAAGTTCCATGAGTTTTCATGTGTATAAAAAAAAAAAAGCAGCACTTGACAAACAATGCATTGCTATGGCAACAGCGTGTTACAAAATAAAAAACTTTCGATTACTTTGCATCTTAAACATCTTAAGATGAAACACACCAAGTTTGAAGACAGTCGGATAAATTTTGTAGGAGGGGTTCGTTAAAATATGACCCCTGAAAAAGGCCACAAAAAATGGCAACAAATCCCATCATAAATCAAAATGGCAGACTACCTGTTTGGTTTAGCACATGGTTCCAAGAGACTTTTTTGTACATCATGGGCTCTTATGTATGCCTGCAAATTATCATAGCGCTAGGTGAAACGTACAACCGGGAATGCTTCGTTAAAGAGGAGTAATTAGCTCAAAATGTGATGCCCGGCCCCTGGGGGACTTCCTGTTGGGTTTAGCACATGGCACCAAGAGACTTTTTTGTACATCCTGGGCTGTTACATATGTCTACAATTTTTCGTCGCTCTAGCTGCTTCGTACAACTGGGAATGCTTCATTAAGAAGGATTTTTTTTCCTTTGCAAAAAGTGCATGCCACGACAACAGCGTGTGACGAAATAAAAAACTTTCAATAACTTTTCATTTTCAACATCTTAAGATGAATCACACCAAGTTTGAAGATGATCGGATAAACTCTGTAGGAGGAGTTTGTTAAAATATGACCCCTATGAAATGGCCAAAAAAAATGGCAACACATTCCAAAGTAAATCAAAATGGCGGACGTCCTGTTAGGTTTAGCATATGGTTCAAAAAGAGTTTTTTGTACCTCGAAGGCTGTTATATACCTCTACAAATTTTGGTAACTCTATGTGAAACGTACAGCCGGGTATGCTTTGTTAAAGAGGAGTTTTTAGCTCAAAATGTGATGCCGGCCCCTGGGGGACTTCCTGTTGGGTTTAGCACAGGGCACCAAGAGAGTTTTTTGTACATCTTGGGCTGTTACATATGTCTACAAATTTTCGTAGCTCTAGCTGCTTCGTACAAATGGGAATGCTTCTTTAAGGATATTTTTTTTCCTTTAAAAACAGTGCATGCCATGACAACAGCGTGCAACGAAATACAAAGCTTTCAATAACTTTTCATCTTCAACATCTTAAGATGAATCACACCAAGTTTGAAGATGATCGGATAAACACTGTAGGAGGAGTTCGTTAAAATAAGACCCGAATGAAATAGCCAAAAAAATGGCAACACGTTCCAAAATAAATCAAAATGGTGGACTTCCTGTTAGGTTTAGCATATGGTTCAAAAAGAGTTTTTTGTAGGTCATAGCCTGTTACATATGTGTACCAATTTTCGTAGCTCTATTTTAGGGTACACACTTCAAAGAGGTTTTTGTTCATTGGGATGTGCTACAGGTGCCACACAATTTTCATAGCCGTCGGACAATCGTAGCGGGACAGGGATCCGTTTAACCTATGTAGGGGGCGCTAAGGAGCCATTTTTCTGTTATCATGTATGGCGACTTTAAAATATCAAATTTTTCGCCAGGCCTGATGTGCGTGTAAAGTTTGGTGAGTTTTCGGTCACGTTTAGTGTCTCAAAAATGCGATTGTTTGCGGAGAAGAATAAGAAGAATAAGAAGAATAACTAGAGCTGCGAGCAGCTATAAAGGGCCCTCGCAACCCGGGCCACGTTGGGGTATTTGCACGTCAGGGTACTGGCATGTTGGGGTACTGTCAAATAGGAAACCATCTAAATTGTAAACGTTTTTGCCATGCTTTGTGTTTTTAAAGTTTCATGGAAAGGCCAAAAACGATGCACAATTAACAAAATAAAATCAAAATGGATTGGCACATGGCTATATAGAATACTTTTTGAATATATTCGGCATGCCTGCCAATATTCACACATCTAGCTGAATCATATAATCGGAAAGACTTCATAAAAATGTCTAGAGGGCGCTATTGAGCCATTTATTACAAATTGCACAACAAATCTCTAAATAAAATATTCATGTTCCAGACAGGTCTGGTGTGTGTGCAAAGTTTTGTGAGTTTTCACCCATATTTAGACTCTCAAAAAAGCATTTTTCTTCACAAACAATGCATGGCTACAGCAAAGGAGTGTGACAAAATAAAAAAATTCAATAACTTTTCATCTTAAATATCTTAAGATGAAACACGCCAAAGAATGAAGACGATCTGATAAGTTCTGTTGAAAATATGACCCCTATAAAAGGCCCCAAAAAATGGCTACAAATACCAAAGTAAATCAAAATGGCAGACTTCCTTTTTGATTCAGCATATGGCTTTAGAAACCTTTTTGTAAGTCTTAGGCTGATAGGTATCCCAATTTTTACAAATCTAGCTGAATCATAAAACACAAAACATTTGCAAAAGCTTCATAAAAATGTCTAGAGGGCGCTATTGAACCATTTATTGCAAATTGAATAAGAAATCTCTAAAATATTCATGCTGATGACAAGCCTGATGTGTGTGTAAATTTTCATGAGTTTTTGCACGTTTAGACCAAAACAAAAAAGCAGCATTTTACTTGGCAAACAATGCATCGCCATGACAACGGCGTGCGACAAAATAAATAACTTTCGATAACTTTGCATCTTAAACATCTTAAGATGAAGCACACCAAGTTTAAAGACAGTCGGATAAATTTTGTAGGAGGAGTTCGTTAAAATATGACCCCTAAAAAAGGCCACAAAAAATGGCTACAAATCCAAACGTAAATCAAAATGGTGGACTTCCTGATTGGTTTAGCATATGGCTCCAAGAGACTTTTTTTGTACATCCTGAGCTCTTATGTTTGCCTGCAAATTATCATAGCTTTAGGTGAAACGTACAACCGGGAATGCTTTGTCTGTTTAATCAAAACGCAAAATATGGTGTGCAATTCGATGCATTGCTATGTCAACAGCGTGTGACAAAATAAAAAACTTTCGATTACTTTGCATCTTAAACATCTTAAGATGAAACATACCAAGTTTGAAGACAGTCGGATAAGTTTTGTAGGAGGGGTTCGTTAAAATATGACCCCTGAAAAAGGCCACAAAAAATGGCAACAAATCCCATCATAAATCAAAATGGCGGACTTCCTGTTTGGTTTAGCACATGGTTCCAAGAGACTTTTTTGTACATCGTGGGCTCTTATGTATGCCTGCAAATTATCATAGCGCTAGGTGAAACGTACAACCGAGAATGCTTCGTTAAAGAGGAGTTTTTTTAGCTCAAAATGTGATGCCCGGCCCCTGGGGGACTTCCTGTTGCGTTTAGCACATAGCACCAAGAGACATTTTTGTACATCCTGGGCTGTTACATATGTCTACAATTTTCCGTCGCTCTAGCTGCTTCGTACAACTGGGAATGCTTCATTAAGAAGGATTTTTTTCCTTCGCAAAAAGTGCATGCCACGATAACAGCGTGTGACGAAATAAAAAACTTTCAATAACTTTTCATTTTCAACATCTTAAGATGAATCACACCAAGTTTGAAGATGATCGGATAAACTCTGTAGGAGGAGTTTGTTAAAATATAACCCCTATGAAATGGCCAAAAAAAATGGCAACACATTCCAAAGTAAATCAAAATGGCGGACGTCCTGTTAGGTTTAGCATATGGTTCAAAAAGAGTTTTTTGTACCTCGAGGGCTGTTATATACCTCTACAAATTTTGGTAACTCTAGGTGAAACGTACAGCCGGGTATGCTTTGTTAAAGAGGAGTTTTTTTAGCTCAAAATGTGATGCCCGGCCCCTGGGGGACTTCCTGTTGGATTTAGCACAGGGCACCAAGAGACTTTTTTGTACATCTTAGGCTGTTACATATGTCTACAAATTTTCGTAGCTCTAGCTGCTTCGTACAACTGGCAATGCTTCTTTCAGGATATTTTTTTTCCTTTGCAAACAGTGCATGCCATGACAACAGCGTCCGACGAAATACAAAGCTTTCAATAACTTTTCATCTTCAACATCTTAAGATGAATCACACCAAGTTTGAAGATGATCGGATAAACACTGTAGGAGGAGTTCGTTAAAATAAGGCCCCAATGAAATGGCCAAAAAAATGGCAACACGTTCCAAAATAAATCAAAATGGTGGACTTCCTGTTAGGTTTAGCATATGGTTCAAAAAGAGTTTTTTGTAGGTCATAGTCTGTTACATATGTGTACCAATTTTCGTAGCTCTAGATTAAACGTACAACCGGCAATGCCTCGTGAAGTAAGAATTTTTAAACTCTAAATTTGATGCGCCGCCGCCGTCATATATTATATCAAAAACTTTTCATTTTTCACAATGATGTTGTCCCAGGTGTTGAGATGGTCCATCCCAAGTTTGAAGTCAATCGGGTTAACCGTGTAGGAGAAGCGGGCAAAAGTATGACCCCTGTAAATGTGCAAAAATTGGCAAAAATTGGACATTTAAATACTCATACCTCACTTTCTGTCTATTTTAGGGTACACACTTCAAAGAGGTTTTTGGTCATTGGGATGTGCTACAGGTGCCACACAATTTTCATAGCCGTCGGACAATCGTAGCGGGACAGGGATCCGTTTAACCTATGTAGGGGGCGCTAAGGAGCCATTTTTCTGTTATCATGTATGGCGACTTTAAAATATCAAATTTTTCGCCAGGCCTGATGTGCGTGTAAAGTTTGGTGAGTTTTCGGTCACGTTTAGTGTCTCAAAAATGTGATCGTTTGCGGAGAATAATAATAATAATAATAATAATAATAATAATAAGAATTCCTACAAAAACAATAGGGCCTCGCAGCGGCACCGCCGCCGCCGCTGCTCGGGCCCTAATAAAGGGCCCTCGCAACCCGGGCCACGTTGGGATATTTGCACGTCGGGGTACTGGCATGTTGGGGTACTGTCAAATAGGAAACCATCTAAATTGTAAACGTTTTTGCCATGCTTTGTGTTTTTAAAGTTTCATGGAAAGGCCAAAAACGATGCACTATTAACAAAATAAAATCAAAATGGATTGGCACATGGCTATATAGAATACTTTTTGAATATATTCGGCATGCCTACCAATATTCACACATCTAGCTGAATCATATAATCGGAAAGACTTCATAAAAATGTCTAGAGGGCGCTATTGAGCCATTTATTACAAATTGCACAACAAATCTCTAAATAAAATATTCATGTTCCAGACAGGTCTGGTGTGTGTGCAAAGTTTTGTGAGTTTTCACCCATATTTAGACTCTCAAAAAAGCATTTTTCTTCACAAACAATGCATGGCTACAGCAAAGGCGTGTGACAAAATAAAAAAATTCAATAACTTTTCATCTTAAATATCTTAAGATGAAACACGCCAAAGAATGAAGACGATCTGATAAGTTCTGTTGAAAATATGACCCCTATAAAAGGCCCCAAAAAATGGCTACAAATACCAAAGTAAATCAAAATGGCAGACTTCCTTTTTGATTCAGCATATGGCTTTAGAAACCTTTTTGTAAGTGCCAATTTTTACAAATCTAGCTGAATCATAAAACACAAAACATTTGCAAAAGCTTCATAAAAATGTCTAGAGAGCGCTATTGAACCATTTATTGCAAATTGAATAAGAAATCTCTAAAATATTCATGCTGATGACAAGCCTGATGTGTGTGTAAAGTTTCATGAGTTTTTGCACATGTTTAGACCAAAAAAAAAAAGCAGCATTTTACTTGGCAAACAATGCATCGCCATGACAACGGCGTGCGACAAAATAAATAACTTTCGATAACTTTGCATCTTAAACATCTTAAGATGAAGCACACCAAGTTTAAAGACAGTCGGATAAATTTTGTAGGAGGAGTTCGTTAAAATATGACCCCTAAAAAAGGCCACAAAAAATGGCTACAAATCCCAACGTAAATCAAAATGGTGGACTTCCTGATTGGTTTAGCATATGGCTCCAAGAGACTTTTTTGTACATCCTGAGCTCTTATGTTTGCCTGCAAATTATCATAGCTTTAGGTGAAACGTACAACCGGGAATGCTTTGTCTGTTTAATCAAAACGCAAAATATGGTGTGCAATTCCAATGCATTGCTATGGCAACAGCGTGTGACAAAATAAAAAACTTTCGATTACTTTGCATCTTAAACATCTTAAGATGAAACATACCAAGTTTGAAGACAGTCGGATAAATTTTGTAGGAGGGGTTCGTTAAAATATGACCCCTGAAAAAGGCCACAAAAAATGGCAACAAATCCCATCATAAATCAAAATGGCGGACTTCCTGTTTGGTTTAGCACATGGTTCCAAGAGACTTTTTTGTACATCGTGGGCTCTTATGTATGCCTGCAAATTATCATAGCGCTAGGTGAAACGTACAACCGGGAATGCTTCGTTAAAGAGGAGTTTTTTAGCTCAAAATGTGATGCCCGGCCCCTGGGGGACTTCCTGTTGCGTTTAGTACATGGCACCAAGAGACATTTTTGTACATCCTGGGCTGTTACATATGTCTACAATTTTTCGTCACTCTAGCTGCTTCGTACAACTGGAAATGCTTCATTAAGAAGGATTTTTTTCCTTTGCAAAAAGTGCATGCCACGATAACAGCGTGTGACGAAATAAAAAACTTTCAATAACTTTTCATTTTCAACATCTTAAGATGAATCACACCAAGTTTGAAGATGATCGGATAAACTCTGTAGGAGGAATTTGTTAAAATATGACCCCTATGAAATGGCCAAAAAAAATGGCAACACATTCCAAAGTAAATCAAAATGGCGGACGTCCTGTTAGGTTTAGCATATGGTTCAAAAAGAGTTTTTTGTACCTCGAGGGCTGTTATATACCTCTACAAATTTTGGTAACTCTAGGTGAAACGTACAGCCGGGTATGCTTTGTTAAAGAGGAGTTTTTTTAGCTCAAAATGTGATGCCCGGCCCCTGGGGGACTTCCTGTTGGGTTTAGCACAGGGCACCAAGAGACTTTTTTGTACATCTTGGGCTGTTACATATGTCTACAAATTTTCGTAGCTCTAGCTGCTTCGTACAACTGGCAATGCTTCTTTAGGGATATTTTTTTCCTTTGCAAACAGTGCATGCCATGACAACAGCGTGCGACGAAATACAAAGCTTTCAATAACTTTTCATCTTCAACATCTTAAGATGAATCACACCAAGTTTGAAGATGATCGGATAAACACTGTAGGAGGAGTTCGTTAAAATAAGGCCCCAATGAAATGGCCAAAAAAATGGCAACACGTTCCAAAATAAATCAAAATGGTGGACTTCCTGTTAGGTTTAGCATATGGTTCAAAAAGAGTTTTTTGTAGGTCATAGTCTGTTACATATGTGTACCAATTTTCGTAGCTCTAGATTAAACGTACAACCGGCAATGCCTCGTGAAGTAAGAATTTTTAAACTCTAAATTTGATGCGCCGCCGCCTTCATATAGTATATCAAAAACTTTTTATTTTTCACAATGATGTTGTCCCAGGTGTTGAGATGGTACATCCCAAGTTTGAAGTCAATCGGGTTAACCGTGTAGGAGAAGCGGGCAAAAGTATGACCCCTGTAAATGTGCAAAAATTGGCAAAAATTGGACATTTAAATACTCATATCTCACTTCCTGTCTATTTTAGGGTACACAGATCAAAGAGGTTTTTGTTCATCTGGATATGCTACAGGTGCCACACAATTTTCATAGCTGTAGGACAATCGTAGCGGGACAGGGATCCGTTTAAGCTATGTAGGTGGCGCTACAGAGCCATTTTTCTGTTATCATGTATGGCGACTTTAAAATATCAAATTTTTCGCCAGGCCCGATCTGCGTGTAAAGTTTGGTGAGTTTTCGTTCACGTTTAGTGTCTCAAAAATGTGATTGTTTGCGGAAAAGAATAATAACAAAAAATAAAAAGAAGAACTAGAGCTGCGAGCAGCTATAAAGGGCCCTCGCAACCCGGGCCACGTTGGGGTATTTGCATGTCGGGGGACTGGCATATTGGGGTACTGTTTCATAGGAAACCGTCTAAATTGTAAATGTTTTAGACATGCAAAGTTTCATGGAAGGCCAAAAATGATGCACAATTTAAAATCAAAATGGATTGGCACATGGCTATAGAATACTTTTTGGAGGTATTAGGCTGATAGGTATGCCTCCCAATAGTCACACATCTAGCTGAATCATATAAAAAACATTTTTCTTTGCAAACGATGCATCGCTACAGCAAAGGCGTGCAACAAAATAAAAAATTTCAATAACTTTTCATCTTAAATATCTTAAGATGAAACGCGCCAAAGAATATATGACGCCTATAAAAGGCCCCAAAAATGGCAACAAATACCAAAGTTAATCAAAATGGCAGACTTCCTGTTTGGTTTAGCATATGGCTTTAGAAACTTTTTTGTAAGTCTTAGGCTGATCTCCCAATATTCACACATCTAGCTGAATCATATAAAAAACATTTTTCTTTTCAAACAATGCATCGCTACAGCAAAGGCGTGCGACTAAATAAAAAAATTCAATAACTTTTCATCTTAAATATCTTAAGATGAAACGTACCAAAGAATATATGACGCCTATAAAAGGCCCCAAAAATGGTATCAAATACCAAAGTTAATCAAAATGGCAGACTTCCTGTTTGGTTTAGCATATGGCTTTAGAAACTTTTTTTGTAAGTCTTAGGCTGATAGGTATCCAAATTTTTTCACATCTAGCTGAATCATACATTTCCAAAAGCTTCATAAAAATGTCGAGATGGCGCTATTGAGCCATTTATTGAAAATTGCAGAAAGACTCTCTAAAATATTCATGCTTATGACAAGCCTGATGTGTGTGTAAAGTTTCATGAGTTTTTGCACATGTTTAGATAAAAAAAAAAAAAAGCAGCATTTTACTTGGCAAACAATGCACCGCTATGGCAACGGCGTGCGACAAAATAAAACACTTTCGATAACTTTGTATCTTAAACATCTTAAGATGAAGCACACCAAGTTTGAAGACAGTCGGATAAATTTTGTAGGAGGAGTTCGTTAAAATATGACCCCTAAAAAAGGCCACAAAAAATGGCTACAAATCCCAACGTAAATCAAAATGGCGGACTTCCTGTTTGGTTTAGCAGATGGTTCCAAGAGACTTTTTTGTACATCGTGGGCTCTTATGTATGCCTCTAAATTATCATAGTGCTAGGTGAAACGTACAACCGGGAATGCTTCGTTAAAGAGGAGTTTTTTACCTCAAAATGTGATGACCGGCCGCTACGGGACTTCCTGTTGGGTTTAGCACATGGCACCAAGAGACTTTTTTGTACATCGTGGGCTGTTAAATTTGTCTCTAAATTTTCGTAGCTCTCGCTGCTTCGTACAACTGGGAATGCTTCATTAAGAGGGAATTTTTTCCTTTGCAAACTGTGCATGCCACGGCAACAGCGTGCGACGAAATAAAAAGCTTTCAATAACTTTTCATCTTCAACATCTTAAGATGAATCACACCAAGTTTGGAGATGATCGGATAAACTCTGTAGGAGGAGTTCGTTAAAATAAGACCCCTATGAAATGGCCCAAAAAATGGCAACACGTTCCAAAGTAAATCAAAATGGCGGACTTCCTGTTCGGTTTAGCATATGGTTCAAAAAGAGTTTTTTGTACCTTGAGGGCTGTTACATATGTCTTCAAATGTTGGTAACTCTAGGTGAAATGTACAGCCGGGAATGCTTCATTAAATAAGAATTTTGAAACACAAAATTTGATGCCTCGCCTCTGGCGGACTTCCTGTTAGGTTTAGCATATGGCACCAACAGGCTTTTTTGTAGATCATAGTCTGTTACATATGTGTACCAATTTTCGTGGCTCTCAATTAAACGTACCACCGGCAATGCTTTGTTAAGTAAGAATTTTGAAACTGTAAATTTGATGCCCCGCCACCGTCATATAGTATGTCAAAAACTTTAGATTTTTTACCATGATGTTGTCCCAGGTGTTGAGATGGTACAGCCCAAGTTTGAAGTCAATCGGGTTAACCGTGTAGGAGAAGCGGGCAAAAGTATGACCCCTGTAAATGTGCAAAAATGGGCCAAAATTGGACATTCAAATACTCATACCTCACTTCCTGTCTATTTTAGGGTACACATATCAAAGAGGTTTTTGTTCATCTGGATGTGCTACAGGTGCCACACAATTTTCGTAGCCATAGGACAATCGTAGCGGGACAGGGATCCGTTAAACCTATGTAGGTGGCGCTACAGAGCCATTTTTCTGTTATCATGTATGGCGACTTTAAAATATAAAATTTTTCGCCAGGCCCGATCTGCGTGTAAAGTTTGGTGAGTTTTCGTTCATGTTTAGTGCCTCAAAAATGTGGTTGTTTGCGGAAAAGAATAATAACAAAGAAAAAGAAGAAGAAGAAGAATAATAATAACTAGAGCTGCGAGCAGCTATAAAGGGCCCTCGCAACCCGGGCCACGTTGGGGTATTTGCACGTCGGGGTACTGGCATGTTGGGGTACTGTCAAATAGGAAACCATCTAAATTTTAAACGTTTTTGCCATGCTTTGTGTTTGTAAAGTTTCATGGAAAGGCCAAAAATGATGCACAATTAACAAAATAAAATCAAAATGGATTGGCACATGGCTATATAGAATACTTTTTGAATATATTAGGCATGCCTGCCAATATTCACACATCTAGCTGAATCATATAATCGGAAAGACTTCATAAAAATGTCTAGAGGGCGCTATTGAGCCATTTATTACAAATTGCACAACAAATCTCTAAATAAAATATTCATGTTCCAGACAGGTCTGGTGTGTGTGCAAAGTTTTGTGAGTTTTCACCCATATTTAGACTCTCAAAAAAGCATTTTTCTTCACAAACAATGCATGGCTACAGCAAAGGAGTGTGACAAAATAAAAAAATTCAATAACTTTTCATCTTAAATATCTTAAGATGAAACACGCCAAAGAATGAAGACGATCTGATAAGTTCTGTTGAAAATGTGACCCCTATAAAAGGCCCCAAAAAATGGCTACAAATACCAAAGTAAATCAAAATGGCAGACTTCCTTTTTGATTCAGCATATGGCTTTAGAAACCTTTTTGTAAGTCTTAGGCTGATAGGTATCCCAATTTTTACAAATCTAGCTGAATCATAAAACACAAAACATTTGCAAAAGCTTCATAAAAATGTCTAGAGGGCGCTATTGAACCATTTATTGCAAATTGAATAAGAAATCTCTAAAATATTCATGCTGATGACAAGCCTGATGTGTGTGTAAATTTTCATGAGTTTTTGCACATGTTTAGACCAAAACAAAAAAGCAGCATTTTACTTGGCAAACAATGCATCGCCATGACAACGGCGTGCGACAAAATAAATAACTTTCGATAACTTTGCATCTTAAACATCTTAAGATGAAGCACACCAAGTTTAAAGACAGTCGGATAAATTTTGTAGGAGGAGTTCGTTAAAATATGACCCCTAAAAAAGGCCACAAAAAATGGCTACAAATCCAAACGTAAATCAAAATGGTGGACTTCCTGATTGGTTTAGCATATGGCTCCAAGAGACTTTTTTTGTACATCCTGAGCTCTTATGTTTGCCTGCAAATTATCATAGCTTTAGGTGAAACGTACAAGCCGGGTATGCTTTGTTAAAGAGGAGTTTTTTTTAGCTCAAAATGTGATGCCCGGCCCCTGGGGGACTTCCTGTTGGGTTTAGCACAGGGCACCAAGAGACTTTTTTGTACATCTTGGGCTGTTACATATGTCTACAAATTTTCGTAGCTCTAGCTGCTTCGTACAACTGGCAATGCTTCTTTAAGGATATTTTTTTTCCTTTGCAAACAGTGCATGCCATGACAACAGCGTCCGACGAAATACAAAGCTTTCAATAACTTTTCATCTTCAACATCTTAAGATGAATCACACCAAGTTTGAAGATGATCGGATAAACACTGTAGGAGGAGTTCGTTAAAATAAGGCCCCAATGAAATGGCCAAAAAAATGGCAACACGTTCCAAAATAAATCAAAATGGTGGACTTCCTGTTAGGTTTAGCATATGGTTCAAAAAGAGTTTTTTGTAGGTCATAGTCTGTTACATATGTGTACCAATTTTCGTAGCTCTAGATTAAACGTACAACCGGCAATGCCTCGTGAAGTAAGAATTTTTAAACTCTAAATTTGATGCGCCGCCGCCGTCATATATTATATCAAAAACTTTTCATTTTTCACAATGATGTTGTCCCAGGTGTTGAGATGGTCCATCCCAAGTTTGAAGTCAATCGGGTTAACCGTGTAGGAGAAGCGGGCAAAAGTATGACCCCTGTAAATGTGCAAAAATTGGCAAAAATTGGACATTTAAATACTCATACCTCACTTTCTGTCAAAAAAGCATTTTTCTCCACAAACAATGCATGGCTACAGCAAAGGCGTGTGACAAAATAAAAAAATTCAATAACTTTTCATCTTAAATATCTTAAGATGAAACACGCCAAAGAATGAAGACGATCTGATAAGTTCTGTTGAAAATATGACCCCTATAAAAGGCCCCCAAAAATGGCTACAAATACCAAAGTAAATCAAAATGGCAGACTTCCTTTTTGATTCAGCATATGGCTTTAGAAACCTTTTTGTAAGTCTTAGGCTGATAGGTATCCCAATTTTTACAAATCTAGCTGAATCATAAAACACAAAACATTTGCAAAAGCTTCATAAAAATGTCTAGAGGGCGCTATTGAACCATTTATTGCAAATTGAATAAGAAATCTCTAAAATATTCATGCTGATGACAAGCCTGATGTGTGTGTAAAGTTTCATGAGTTTTTGCACGTTTAGACCAAAACAAAAAAGCAGCATTTTACTTGGCAAACAATGCATCGCCATGACAACGGCGTGCGACAAAATAAATAACTTTCGATAACTTTGCATCTTAAACATCTTAAGATGAAGCACACCAAGTTTAAAGACAGTCGGATAAATTTTGTAGGAGGAGTTCGTTAAAATATTACCCCTAAAAAAGGCCACAAAAAATGGCTACAAATCCAAACGTAAATCAAAATGGTGGACTTCCTGATTGGTTTAGCATATGGCTCCAAGAGACTTTTTTTGTACATCCTGAGCTCTTATGTTTGCCTGCAAATTATCATAGCTTTAGGTGAAACGTACAACCGGGAATGCTTTGTCTGTTTAATCAAAACGCAAAATATGGTGTGCAATTCGATGCATTGCTATGTCAACAGCGTGTGACAAAATAAAAAACTTTCGATTACTTTGCATCTTAAACATCTTAAGATGAAACATACCAAGTTTGAAGACAGTCGGATAAATTTTGTAGGAGGGGTTCGTTAAAATATGACCCCTGAAAAAGGCCACAAAAAATGGCAACAAATCCCATCATAAATCAAAATGGCGGACTTCCTGTTTGGTTTAGCACATGGTTCCAAGAGACTTTTTTGTACATCGTGGGCTCTTATGTATGCCTGCAAATTATCATAGCGCTAGGTGAAACGTACAACCGAGAATGCTTCGTTAAAGAGGAGTTTTTTTAGCTCAAAATGTGATGCCCGGCCCCTGGGGGACTTCCTGTTGCGTTTAGCACATAGCACCAAGAGACATTTTTGTACATCCTGGGCTGTTACATATGTCTACAATTTTCCGTCGCTCTAGCTGCTTCGTACAACTGGGAATGCTTCATTAAGAAGGATTTTTTTCCTTTGCAAAAAGTGCATGCCACGATAACAGCATGTGACGAAATAAAAAACTTTCAATAACTTTTCATTTTCAACATCTTAAGATGAATCACACCAAGTTTGAAGATGATCGGATAAACTCTGTAGGAGGAGTTTGTTAAAATATGACCCCTATGAAATGGCCAAAAAAAATGGCAACACATTCCAAAGTAAATCAAAATGGCGGACGTCCTGTTAGGTTTAGCATATGGTTCAAAAAGAGTTTTTTGTAAATCGAGGGCTGTTATATACCTCTACAAATTTTGGTAACTCTATGTGAAACGTACAGCCGGGTATGCTTTGTTAAAGAGCAGTTTTTTATCTCAAAATGTGATGCCCGGCCCCTGGGGGACTTCCTGTTGGGTTTAGCACAGGGCACCAAGAGACTTTTTTGTACATCTTGGGCTGTTACATATGTCTACAAATTTTCGTAGCTCTAGCTGCTTCGTACAACTGGCAATGCTTCTTTAAGGATATTTTTTTTCCTTTGCAAACAGTGCATGCCATGACAACAGCGTGCGACGAAATACAAAGCTTTCAATAACTTTTCATCTTCAACATCTTAAGATGAATCACACCAAGTTTGAAGATGATCGGATAAACACTGTAGGAGGAGTTCGTTAAAATAAGACTCCAATGAAATGGCCAAAAAAATGGCAACACGTTCCAAAATAAATCAAAATGGTGGACTTCCTGTTAGGTTTAGCATATGGTTCAAAAAGAGTTTTTTGTAGGTCATAGCCTGTTACATATGTGTACCAATTTTCGTAGCTCTAGATTAAACGTACAACCGGCAATGCCTCGTGAAGTAAGAATTTTTAAACTCTAAATTTGATGCGCCGCCGCCGTCATATAGTATATCAAAAACTTTTCATTTTTCACAATGATGTTGTCCCAGGTGTTGAGATGGTACATCCCAAGTTTGAAGTCAATCGGGTTAACCGTGTAGGAGAAGCGGGCAAAAGTATGACCCCTGTAAATGTGCAAAAATTGGCAAAAATTGGACATTTAAATACTCATACCTCACTTTCTGTCTATTTTAGGGTACACACTTCAAAGAGGTTTTTGTTCATTGGGATGTGCTACAGGTGCCACACAATTTTCATAGCCGTCGGACAATCGTAGCGGGACAGGGATCCGTTTAACCTATGTAGGGGGCGCTAAGGAGCCATTTTTCTGTTATCATGTATGGCGACTTTAAAATATCAAATTTTTCGCCAGGCCTGATGTGCGTGTAAAGTTTGGTGAGTTTTCGGTCACGTTTAGTGTCTCAAAAATGCGATTGTTTGCGGAGAAGAATAATAATAAGAATAACTAGAGCTGCGAGCAGCTATAAAGGGCCCTCGCAACCCGGGCCACGTTGGGGTACTTGCACGCCGGGGTACTGGCACGTTGGGGTACTGTCAAATAGGACAAGGACCATCTAAAATGTTTTTGACAAGCCTTGTGTGTGCAAAGTTTAATCAAAACGCAAAATATGGTGCGCAATTCCCAAAATAAATTCAAAATGGCGGACTTCCTTTTAGGTTTAGCATACGGCTACAGAATACTTTTTGTAGGTCTTAAGCTAATAGGTATGCCTCCCAGTTTTCACAAATCTAGGTCAAGTCATCTTTAGTGGTGTATCGCTTGAATCATACAATTGGAAATGCTCCATAAAAATGCATAGAGGGCGCTATTGAGCACAACGTTGGGTTACTTGCACGTCAGGGTACTGGCACGTTGGTGTACTGTTACATGGAACAAGGACCATTTAAAATGTTAGTTTTTTCCATGCCTTGTCTGTGCAAAGTTTAATGTAAAAGGCCAAAAATGATGTATAATTCCCAAAATAAAATCAAAATAGCGGACTTCCTCTTTGGTTTGGCAAATGGCTACATAATACTTTTTTGTAGGTCTAGCATAATCATACAATCGGAAATGCTTCATAAAAATGTCTAGAGGGCGCTATTTATTGCACATTGCACAATAAATCTCTGAAAATTCATGTTCATGACAAGTCTGATGTGTTTGCAAAGTTTCATGAGTTTTCATGTGTATAAAAAAAAAAAAAAGCAGCACTTGACAAACAATGCATTGCTATGGCAACAGCGTGTTACAAAATAAAAAACTTTCGATTACTTTGCATCTTTAACATCTTAAGATGAAACACACCAAGTTTGAAGACAGTCGGATAAATTTTGTAGGAGGGGTTCGTTAAAATATGACCCCTGAAAAAGGCCACAAAAAATGGCAACAAATCCCATCATAAATCAAAATGGCAGACTTCCTCTTTGGTTTAGCACATGGTTCCAAGAGACTTTTTTGTACATCATGGGCTCTTATGTATGCCTGCAAATTATCATAGCGCTAGGTGAAACGTACAACCGGGAATGCTTCTTTAAAGAGGAGTTTTTTAGCTCAAAATGTGATGCCCGGCCCCTGGGGGACTTCCTGTTGGGTTTAGCACATAGCACCAAGAGACTTTTTTGTACATGCTGGGCTGTTACATATGTCTACAATTTTTCGTCGCTCTAGCTGCTTCGTACAACTGGGAATGCTTCATTAAGAAGGATTTTTTTCCTTTGCAAAAAGTGCATGCCACGACAACAGCGTGTGACGAAATAAAAAACTTTCAATAACTTTTCATTTTCAACATCTTAAGATGAATCACACCAAGTTTGAAGATGATCGGATAAACTCTGTAGGAGGAGTTTGTTAAAATATGACCCCTATGAAATGGCCAAAAAAAATGGCAACACATTCCAAAGTAAATCAAAATGGCGGACGTCCTGTTAGGTTTAGCATATGGTTCAAAAAGAGTTTTTTGTACCTCGAGGGGTGTTATATACCTCTACAAATGTTGGTAACTCTATGTGAAACGTACAGCCGGGTATGCTTTGTTAAAGAGGAGTTTTTTAGCTCAAAATGTGATGCCCGGCCCCTGGGGGACTTCCTGTTGGGTTTAGCACAGGGCACCAAGAGACTTTTTTGTACATCTTGGGCTGTTATATATGTCTACAAATTTTCGTAGCTCTAGCTGCTTCGTACAAATGGGAATGCTTCTTTAAGGATATTTTTTTTCCTTTGCAAACAGTGCATGCCATGACAACAGCGTGCGACGAAATACAAAGCTTTCAATAACTTTTCATCTTCAACATCTTAAGATGAATCACACCAAGTTTGAAGATGATCGGATAAACACTGTAGGAGGAGTTCGTTAAAGTACGACCCCAATGAAATGGCCAAAAAAATGGCAACACGTTCCTAAATAAATCAAAATGGTGGACTTCCTGTTAGGTTTAGCATATGGTTCAAAAAGAGTTTTTTGTAGGTCATAGCCTGTTACATATGTGTACCAATTTTCGTAGCTCTAGATTAAACGTACAACCGGCAATGCTTCGTGAAGTAAGAATTTTTAAACTCTAAATTTGATGCGCCGCCGCCGTCATATAGTATATCAAAAACTTTTCATTTTTCACAATGATGTTGTCCCAGGTGTTGAGATGGTACATCCCAAGTTTGAAGTCAATCGGGTTAACCGTGTAGGAGAAGCGGGCAAAAGTATGACCCCTGTAAATGTGCAAAAATTGGCAAAAATTGGACATTTAAATACTCATACCTCACTTTCGGTCTATTTTAGGGTACACACTTCAAAGAGGTTTTTGTTCATTGGGATGTGCTACAGGTACCACACAATTTTCATAGCCGTCGGACAATCGTAGCGGGACAGGGATCCGTTAAACCTATGTAGGTGGCGCTACAGAGCCATTTTTCTGTTATCATGTATGGCGACTTTAAAATATCAAATTTTTCGCCAAGCCCGATCTGCGTGTAAAGTTTGGTGAGTTTTCGTTCATGTTTAGTGCCTCAAAAATGTGGTTGTTTGCGGAAAAGAATAATAACAAAGAAAAAGACGAAGAAGAAGAATAACTAGAGCTGCGAGCAGCTATAAAGGGCCCTCGCAACCCGGGCCACGTTGGGGTACTTGCACGTCGGGGTACTGGCACGTTGGGGTACTGTCAAATAGGACAAGACCATCTAAAATGTTTTTGACAAGCCTTGTGTGTGCAAAGTATAATCAAAACGCAAAATATGGTGTGCAATTCCCAAAATAAATTCAAAATGGTGGACTTCCTTTTAGGTTTAGCATACGGCTACAGAATACCTTTTGTAGGTCTTAAGCTAATAGGTATGCCTCCCAGTTTTCATAAATCTTGGTCAAGTCATCTTTAGTTGTGTATCGCTTGAATCATACAATTGGAAATGCTCCATAAAAATGCATAGAGGGCGCTATTGAGCACAACGTTGGGTTACTTGCACGTCAGGGTACTGGCACGTTGGGGTACTGTTACATGGAACAAGGACCATTTAAAATGTTATTTTTTTCCATGGCTTGTCTGTGCAAAGTTTAATGAGAAAGGCCAAAAATGATGTATTAATTCCCTAAATAAAATCAAAATAGCGGACTTCCTCTTTGGTTTGGCAAATGGCTACATAATACTTTTTTGTAGGTCTAGCATAATCATACAATCGGAAATGCTTCATAAAAATGTCTAGAGGGCGCTATTTATTGCAAATTGCACAATAAATCTCTAAAAATTCATGTTCATGACAAGTCTGATGTGTTTGCAAAGTTTCATGAGTTTTCATGTGTATAAAAAAAAAAAAAAAAAGCAGCACTTGACAACTGTTACATGGAACAAGGACCATTTAAAATGTTAGTTTTTTCCATGCCTTGTCTGTGCAAAGTTTAATGAAAAAGGCCAAAAATGATGTATAATTCCCAAAATAAAATCAAAATAGCGGACTTCCTCTTTGGTTTGGCAAATGGCTACATAATACTTTTTTGTAGGTCTAGCATAATCATACAATCGGAAAGGCTTCATAAAAATGTCTAGAGGGCGCTATTTATTGCAAATTGCACAATAAATCTCTGAAAATTCATGTTCATGACGAGTCTGATGTGTTTGCAAAGTTTCATGAGTTTTCATGTGTATAAAAAAAAAAAAAACCCAGCACTTGACAAACAATGCATTGCTATGGCAACAGCGTGTTACAAAATAAAAAACTTTCGATTACTTTGCATCTTAAACATCTTAAGATGAAACACACCAAGTTTGAAGACAGTCGGATAAATTTTGTAGGAGGGGTTCGTTAAAATATGACCCCTGAAAAAGGCCACAAAAAATGGCAACAAATCCCATCATAAATCAAAATGGCAGACTTCCTGTTTGGTTTAGCACATGGTTCCAAGAGACTTTTTTGTACATCGTGGGCTCTTATGTATGCCTGCAAATTATCATAGCGCTAGGTGAAACGTACAACCGGGAATGCTTCGTTAAAGAGGAATTTTTTAGCTCAAAATGTGATGCCCGGCCCCTGGGGGACTTCCTGTTGCGTTTAGCACATGGCACCAAGAGACATTTTTGTACATCCTGGGCTGTTACATATGTCTACAATTTTTCGTCGCTCTAGCTGCTTCGTACAACTGGGAATGCTTCATTAAGAAGGATTTTTTTCCTTTGCAAAAAGTGCATGCCACGACAACAGCGTGCGACGAAATAAAAAGCTTTCAATAACTTTTCATCGTCAACATCTTAAGATGAATCACACCAAGTTTGAAGATGATCGGATAAACTCTGTAGGAGGAGTTCGTTAAAATAAGACCCCTATGAAATGGCCAAAAAAAATGGCAACATGTTCCAAAGTAAATCAAAATGGCAGACTTCCTGTTAGGTTTAGCATATGGTTCAAAAAGAGTTTTTTGTACCTCGAGGGCTGTTACATATGTCTTCAAATTTTGGTCACTCTAGGTGAAACGTACAGCCGGAAATGCTTCATTAAGTAAAAATTTTGAAATGCAAAATTTGATGCCCTGCCTCTGGCGGACTTCCTGTTAGGTTTAGCATATGGCACCAACAGGCTTTTTTGTAGATCATAGTCTGTTACATATGTGTACCAATTTTCGTAGCTCTAGATTAAACGTATAACCGGCAATACTTCAGATGAAACATGCCAAAGAATGAAGACAATCTGATAAGTTTTGTAGAAAATATGAGGCCTATAAAAGGCCCCCAAAAAATGGCTACAAATAGCAAAGTAAATCAAAATGCCGGACTTCCTGTTTGGCTTAGCATATGGTTCTAAAAGACTTTTTTGTACATCGTGGGCTCTTATGTATGCCTCCAAATTATCATAGCGCTAGGTGAAAGGTACAACCGGGAATGCTTCGTTAAAGAGGAGTTTTTTAGCTCAAAAAGTGATGCCCGGCCCTTGCGGGACTTCCTGTTGGGTTTAGCACAAAGCAGCAAGAGACTTTTTTGTACATCGTGGGCTGTTACATATGTCTACAAATTTTCGTAGCTCTAGCTGCTTCGTACAACTGAGAATTCTTCATTAAGAAGAATTTTTTTCCTTTGCAAACAAGTGCATGCCACGACAACAGCGTGCAGCGAAATAAAAAGCTTTCAATAACTTTTCATCTTCAACATCTTAAGATGAATCACACCAAGTTTGAAGATGATCGGATAAACTCTGTAAGAGGAGTTCGTTAAAATAGGACCGCTATGAAATGGCCAAAAAAATGGGAACACGTTCCAAAGTCAATCAAAATGGTGGACTTTCTGTTAGGTTTAGCATATGGTTCAAAAAGAGTTTTTTGTACCTTGAGGGCTGTTACATATGTCTTTAAATTTTGGTAACTCTAGGTGAAACGTACAGCCGGGAATGCTTCATTAAGTAAGAATTTTGAAACTCAAAATTTGATACCCCGCCTCTGGCGGACTTCCTGTTGGGTTTAGCATATGGCACCAACAGACTTTTTTGTAGGTCATAGTCTGTTACATATGTGTACCAATTTTCGTAGCTCTAGGTTAAACATACAACCGGCAATACTACGTTTAGTAAGAGTTTTGAAACTCTAAATTTGATGCCCCACCGCCGTCATATAGTATGTCGAAAACTTTAGATTTTTTACCATGGTGTTGTCCCAGGTCTTGAGATGGTACATCCCAAGTTTGAAGTCAATTGGATTAACCGTGTAGGAGAAGCAGGCAAAAGTATGACCCCTGTAAATGTGCAAAAATTGGCCAAAATTGGACATTTAAATACTCATATCTCACTTCCTGTCTATTTTAGGGTACACACATCAAAGAGGTTTTTGTTCATCTGGATGTGCTACAGGTGCCACACAATTTTCATAGCCGTCGGACAATCGTAGCGGGCCAGGGATCTGTTTAACCTATGTAGGTGGCGCTATGGAGCGATTTTTCTGTTATCACCTATGGCGACTTTAAAATATCAAATTTTTCGCCAGGCCTGACGTGTGTGTAAAGTTTGGTGAGTTTTCGTTCACGTTTAGTGTCTCAAAAATGTGATTGTTTGCGGAAAAGAATAATAACAAAAAATAACTAGAGCTGCGAGCAGCTATAAAGGGCCCTCGCAACCTGGGCCACGTTGGGGTACTTGCACGTCGGGGTACTGGCACGTTGGGGTACTGTCAAATCGGACAAGGACCATCTAAAATGTTTTTGACAAGCTTTGTGAGTGCAAAAGGCCAAAGATGGTGTGCAATTCCCAAAATAAATTCAAAATGGCGGACTTCCTTTTAGGTTTAGCATACGGCTACAGAATACTTTTTGTAGGTCTTAAGCTAATAGGTATGCCTCCCAGTTTTCACAAATCTAGGTCAAGTCATCTTTAGTTGTGTATCGCTTGAATCATACAATTGGAAATGCTCCATAAAAATGCATAGAGGGCGCTATTGAGCACAACGTTGGGTTACTTGCACGTCAGGGTACTGGCACGTTGGGGTACTGTTACATGGAACAAGGACCATTTAAAATGTTAGTTTTTTCCATGCCTTGTCTGTGCAAAGTTTAATGAAAAAGGCCAAAAATGATGTATAATTCCCAAAATAAAATTAAAATAGCGGACTTCCTCTTTGGTTTGGCAAATGGCTACATAATACTTTTCTGTAGGTATTAGGCTGATAGGGGTCTGTCCTAATTTTCACAAATCTAGCAGAATCATACAATCGGAAATACTTCATAAAAATGTCTAGAGGGCGCTATTTATTGCAAATTGCACAATAAATCTCTAAAAATTCATGTTCATGACAAGTCTGATGTGTTTGCAAAGTTTCATAAGTTTTCACACATGTATAGATAAAAAAACAAAGCAGCACTTCACTTGGCAAACTGCATCGCTATAGCAGCAGCGTGCGACAAAATAAAAAACTTTTGATAACTTTGCATCTTAAACATCTTAAGATGAAACACACCAAGTTTGAAGACGGTCGGATGAACTTTGTACGAGGAGTTCGTTAAAATATGACAACTGAAAAAGGCCACAAAAAATGGCAACAAATCCCATCGTAAATCAAAATGGCAGACTTCCTGTTTGGTTTATCACATGGTTCCAAGAGACTTTTTTGTACATCGTGGGCTCTTATGTATGCCTGCAAATTATCATCGCGCTAGGTGAAACGTACAACCGGGAATGCTTCGTTAAAGAGGAGTTTTCTAGCTCAAAATGTGATGCCCGGCCCCTGGGGGACTTCCTGTTGGGTTTAGCACATGGCACCAAGAGACTTTTTTGTACACTGTGGGCTGTTACATATGTCTACAATTTTTTGTAGCTCTAGCTACTTCGTACAACTGGGAATGCTTCATTAAGAGGGATTTTTTTCCTTTGCAAAAAGTGCATGCCACGACAACAGCGTGCGACGAAATAAAGAGCTTTCAATAACTTTTCATCCTCAACATCTTAAGATGAGTCACACCAAGTTTGAAGATGATCGGATAAACTCTGTAGGAGGAGTTCGTTAAAATATGACCCCTATGAAATGGCCCAAAAAATGGCAACACATTCCAAAGTAAATAAAAATGGCGGACATCCTGTTAGGTTTAGCATATGGTTCAAAAAGAGTTTTTTGTACCTCGAGGGCTGTTATATACCTCTACAAATTTTGGTAACTCTAGGTGAAACGTACAGCCGGGTATGCTTTGTTAAAGAGGAGTTTTTTAGCTTAAAATGTGATGCCCGGCCCCTGGGGGACTTCCTGTTGGGTTTAGCACAGGGCACCAAGGGACTTTTTTGTACATCTTGGGCTGTTACATATGTCTACAAATTTTCGTAGCTCTAGCTGCTTCGTACAACTGGCAATGCTTCTTTAAGGATATTTTTTTTCCTTTGCAAACAGTGCATGCCATGACAACAGCGTGCGACGAAATACAAAGCTTTCAATAACTTTTCATCTTCAACATCTTAAGATGAATCACACCAAGTTTGAAGATGATCGGATAAACACTGTAGGAGGAGTTCGTTAAAATAAGACCCCAATGAAATGGACAAAAAAATGGCAACACGTTCCAAAATAAATCAAAATGGCGGACTTCCTGTGAGGTTTAGCATATGGTTCAAAAAGAGTTTTTTGTAGGTCATAGCCTGTTACATATGTGTACAAATTTTCGTAGCTCTAGATTAAACGTACAACCGGCAATGCTTCATGAAGTAAGAATTTTTAAACTCTAAATTTGATGCGGCGCCGACGTCATATAGTATATCAAAAACTTTAGATTTTTTACAATGATGTTGTCCCAGGTGTTGAGATGGTCCATCCCAAGTTTGAAGTTAATCGGGTTAACCGTGTAGGAGAAGCGGGCAAAAGTATGACCCCTGTAAATGTGCAAAACTGGGCCAAAATTGGACAGTCAGATGATCATACCTCACTTTCTGTCTATTTTAGGGTACACACATCAAAGAGGTTTTTGTTCATCTGGATGTGCTACGGGTGCCACACAATTTTCGTCGCCATAGGACAATCGTAGCGGGACAGGGATCCGTTTAACCTATGTAGGTGGCGCTATGGAGCCATTTTTCTGTTATCATGTATGGCGACTTTAAAATATCAAATTTTTCGCCAGGCCTGATGTGCGTGTAAAGTTTGGTGAGTTTTCGTTCACGTTTAGCGTCTCAAAAATGCGATTGTTTGCGGAGAATAATAATAATAAGAACTAGAGCTGCGAGCAGCTATAAAGGGCCCTCGCAACCCGTGCCACGTTGGGGTATTTGCACGTCGGGGTACTGGCACGTTAGGGTACTGTTTCATAAGAAACCGTCTAAATTGTAAATGTTTTGCCATGCTTTTTGTGTTTGTTCACATTGCTATGGAATGCTTTGTCGAGGTATTCGGCTGATAGGTATGCCTCCCAATATTCACACATCTAGCTGAATCATATAAAAAAAAAAAATTCTTTGCAAACAATGCATCGCTACAGCAAAGGCGTGCCACGTTGGGGTACTTGCACGTCGGGGTACTGGCACGTTGGGGTACTGTCAAATAGGACAAGGACCATCTAAAATGTTTTTGACAAGCCTTGTGTGTGCAAAGTTTAATCAAAACGCAAAATATGGTGCGCAATTCCCAAAATAAATTCAAAATGGCGGACTTCCTTTTAGGTTTAGCATACGGCTACAGAATACTTTTTGTAGGTCTTAAGCTAATAGGTATGCCTCCCAGTTTTCACAAATCTAGGTCAAGTCATCTTTAGTTGTGTATCGCTTGAATCATACAATTGGAAATGCTCCATAAAAATGCATAGAGGGCGCTATTGAGCACAACGTTGGGTTACTTGCACGTCAGGGTACTGGCACGTTGGGGTACTGTTACATGGAACAAGGACCATTTAAAATGTTAGTTTTTTCCATGCCTTGTCTGTGCAAAGTTTAATGAAGAAGGCCAAAAATTATGTATAATTCCCAAAATAAAATCAAAATAGCGGACTTCCTCTTTGGTTTGGCAAATGGCTACATAATACTTTTTTGTAGGTCTAGCATAATCATACAATCGGAAATGCTTCATAAAAAGGTCTAGAGGGCGCTATTTATTTCAAATTGCACAATAAATCTCTGAAAATTCATGTTCATGACAAGTCTGATGTGTTTGCAAAGTTCCATGAGTTTTCATGTGTATAAAAAAAAAAAGCAGCACTTGACAAACAATGCATTGCTATGGCAACAGCGTGTTACAAAATAAAAAACTTTCGATTACTTTGCATCTTAAACATCTTAAGATGAAACACACCAAGTTTGAAGACAGTCGGATAAATTTTGTAGGAGGGGTTCGTTAAAATATGACCCCTGAAAGTTTTTCCTTGCCCGGTTGGAGGGTTAGATCAGGGGATGTCGCAACTTGTTTGTGGTTAAGTGCTACAGAAGTAAATGTGTCTTAACAACCTCATGATTGAATGTGTTTTCAATTCTCTAGGATGTGATTGGATTGTATCAATTAAATGTTCTTATAACTGATTCAGTGAGTAGTAAAAATAGTGTGTCAAGTATAATGACATGAAATATAAGGAATACAAAAAACAAAACAAGAACCCTCTAAATTACACATTTTGTTCCAGGCTTTATGTGCGTGCATAGTTTGAGTATACACCTAGGTTTAGGCCAGGAGTGTTCAAACCTTTTGCAAAGAGGGCCGGGTATGGTAAGGTGAGAATGTGTGGGGCCTAATCAACCATTTAGTTTAGCCTGACATAATTTTTTTACATGCATATGTAAATATATATATGTGGACAAATGTGTACATATGTCTACAAATTTTTGTAGCTCGAGCTGCTTCGTCCAACTGGGAACGCTGCATTAAGAAGGATTTTTTTTTCCTTTGCCAACAGTGCATGCCACGACAACAGCGTGCGACGAAATAAAAAGCTTTCAATAACTTTTCATCGTCAACATCTTAAGATGAATCACACCAAGTTTGAAGATGATCGGATAAACTCTGTAGGAGGAGTTCGTTAAAAGGGAGACCCCTATGAAATGGCCAAAAAAATGGCAACATGTTCCAAAGTAAATCAAAATGGCAGACTTCCTGTTAGGTTTAGCATATGGTTCAAAAAGAGTTTTTTGTACCTCGAGGGCTGTTACATATGTCTTCAAATTTTGGTCACTCTAGGTGAAACGTACAGCCGGAAATGCTTCATTAAGTAAAAATTTTGAAATGCAAAATTTGATGCCCTGCCTCTGGCGGACTTCCTGTTAGGTTTAGCATATGGCACCAACAGGCTTTTTTGTAGATCATAGTCTGTTACATATGTGTACCAATTTTCGTAGCTCTAGATTAAACGTATAACCGGCAATACTTCAGATGAAACATGCCAAAGAATGAAGACAATCTGATAAGTTTTGTAGAAAATATGAGGCCTATAAAAGGCCCCCAAAAAATGGCTACAAATAGCAAAGTAAATCAAAATGCCGGACTTCCTGTTTGGCTTAGCATATGGTTCTAAAAGACTTTTTTGTACATCGTGGGCTCTTATGTATGCCTCCAAATTATCATAGCGCTAGGTGAAAGGTACAACCGGGAATGCTTCGTTAAAGAGGAGTTTTTTAGCTCAAAAAGTGATGCCCGGCCCTTGCGGGACTTCCTGTTGGGTTTAGCACAAAGCAGCAAGAGACTTTTTTTGTACATCGTGGGCTGTTACATATGTCTACAAATTTTCGTAGCTCTAGCTGCTTCGTACAACTGAGAATTCTTCATTAAGAAGAATTTTTTTCCTTTGCAAACAAGTGCATGCCACGACAACAGCGTGCAGCGAAATAAAAAGCTTTCAATAACTTTTCATCTTCAACATCTTAAGATGAATCACACCAAGTTTGAAGATGATCGGATAAACTCTGTAAGAGGAGTTCGTTAAAATAGGACCCCTATGAAATGGCCAAAAAAATGGGAACACGTTCCAAAGTAAATCAAAATGGTGGACTTTCTGTTAGGTTTAGCATATGGTTCAAAAAGAGTTTTTTGTACCTTGAGGGCTGTTACATATGTCTTTAAATTTTGGTAACTCTAGGTGAAACGTACAGCCGGGAATGCTTCATTAAGTAAGAATTTTGAAACTCCAAATTTGATGCCCCGCCTCTGGCGGACTTCCTGTTGGGTTTAGCATATGGCACCAACAGACTTTTTTGTAGGTCATAGTCTGTTACATATGTGTACCAATTTTCGTAGCTCTAGGTTAAACATACAACCGGCAATACTACGTTTAGTAAGAGTTTTGAAACTCTAAATTTGAAGCCCCACCGCCGTCATATAGTATGTCGAAAACTTTAGATTTTTTACCATGGTGTTGTCCCAGGTCTTGAGATGGTACATCCCAAGTTTGAAGTCAATTGGATTAACCGTGTAGGAGAAGCAGGCAAAAGTATGACCCCTGTAAATGTGCAAAAATTGGCCAAAATTGGACATTTAAATACTCATATCTCACTTCCTGTCTATTTTAGGGTACACACATCAAAGAGGTTTTTGTTCATCTGGATGTGCTACAGGTGCCACACAATTTTCATAGCCGTTGGACAATCGTAGCGGGCCAGGGATCTGTTTAACCTATGTAGGTGGCGCTATGGAGCCATTTTTCTGTTATCACCTATGGCGACTTTAAAATATCAAATTTTTCGCCAGGCCTGACGTGTGTGTAAAGTTTGGTGAGTTTTCGTTCACGTTTAGTGTCTCAAAAATGTGATTGTTTGCGGAAAAGAATAATAACAAATAAAAAGAAGAAGAATAATAAGAATTCCTTGAAAAACAATAGGGACCTCGCAGCGGTCGCTGCTCGGGCCCTAATAATAATAATAAGAATAATAATAAGAAGAATTCCTACAAAAACAATAGGGCCTCGCAGCGGCACCGCCGCCGCCGCTGCTCGGGCCCTAATAATAATAATAATTTTTACAAAAACAATAGGGACCTCGCAGCGGTCGCTGCTCGGGCCCTAATAATAAGAATTCCTTCAGGAACAATAGGGACCTCGCAGCGGTCGCTGCTCGGGCCCTAAAAAGAAGAATAATAAGAATTCCTTGAAAAACAATAGGGACCTCGCAGCGGTTGCTGCTCGGGCCCTAATAATAATAACTAGAGCTGCGAGCAGCTATAAAGGGCCCTCGCAACCCGGGCCACGTTGGGGTACTTGCACGTCGGGGTACTGGCACGTTGGGGTACTGTCAAATAGGACAAGGACCATCTAAAATGTTTTTGACAAGCCTTGTGTGTGCAAAGTTTAATCAAAACGCAAAATATGGTGTGCAATTCCCAAAATAAATTCAAAATGGTGGACTTCCTTTTAGGTTTAGCATACGGCTACAGAATACCTTTTGTAGGTCTTAAGCTAATAGGTATGCCTCCCAGTTTTCATAAATCTTGGTCAAGTCATCTTTAGTTGTGTATCGCTTGAATCATACAATTGGAAATGCTCCATAAAAATGCATAGAGGGCGCTATTGAGCACAACGTTGGGTTACTTGCACGTCAGGGTACTGGCACGTTGGGGTACTGTTACATGGAACAAGGACCATTTAAAATGTTAGTTTTTTCCATGCCTTGTCTGTGCAAAGTTTAATGAAAAAGGCCAAAAATGATGTATAATTCCCAAAATAAAATCAAAATAGCGGACTTCCTCTTTGGTTTGGCAAATGGCTACATAATACTTTTTTGTAGGTCTAGCATAATCATATAATCGGAAATGCTTCATAAAAATGTCTAGAGGGCGCTATTTATTGCAAATTGCACAATAAATCTCTAAAAATTCATGTTCATGACAAGTCTGATGTGTTTGCAAAGTTTCATGAGTTTTCATGTGTATAAAAAAAAAAAAAGCAGCACTTGACAACTGTTACATGGAACAAGGACCATTTAAAATGTTAGTTTTTTCCATGCCTTGTCTGTGCAAAGTTTAATGAAAAAGGCCAAAAATGATGTATAATTCCCAAAATAAAATCAAAATAGCGGACTTCCTCTTTGGTTTGGCAAATGGCTACATAATACTTTTTTGTAGGTCTAGCATAATCATACAATCGGAAATGCTTCATAAAAATGTCTAGAGGGCGCTATTTATTGCAAATTGCACAATAAATCTCTGAAAATTCATGTTCATGACAAGTCTGATGTGTTTGCAAAGTTTCATGAGTTTTCATGTGTATAAAAAAAAAAAAAGCAGCACTTGACAAACAATGCATTGCTATGGCAACAGCGTGTTACAAAATAAAAAAACTTTCGATTACTTTGCATCTTAAACATCTTAAGATGAAACACACCAAGTTTGAAGACAGTCGGATAAATTTTGTAGGAGGGGTTCGTTAAAATATGACCCCTGAAAAAGGCCATAAAAAATGGCAACAAATCCCATCATAAATCAAAATGGCAGACTTCCTGTTTGGTTTAGCACATGGTTCCAAGAGACTTTTTTGTACATCATGGGCTCTTATGTATGCCTGCAAATTATCATAGCGCTAGGTGAAACGTACAACCGGGAATGCTTCGTTAAAGAGGAGTTTTTTAGCTCAAAATGTGATGCCCGGCCCCTGGGGGACTTCCTGTTAGGTTAAGCACATGGCACCAAAAGACTTTTTTGTACATCCTGGACTGTTACATATGTCTACAATTTTTCGTCGCCCTAGCTGCTTCGTACAACTGGGAATGCTTCATTAATAAGATTTGTTTTCCTTTGCAAAAAGTGCATGCCACGACAACAGCGTGTGACGAAATAAAAAACTTTCAATAACTTTTCATTTTCAACATCTTAAGATGAATCACACCAAGTTTGAAGATGATCGGATAAACTCTGGAGGAGGAGTTTGTAAAAATATGACCCCTATTAAATGGCCCAAAAAAAATGGCAACACATTCCAAAGTAAATCAAAATGGCGGACGTCCTGTTAGGTTTAGCATATGGTTCAAAAAGAGTTTTTTGTACCTCGAGGGCTGTTATATACCGCTACAAATTTTGGTAACTCTATGTGAAACGTACAGCCGGGTATGCTTTGTTAAAGAGGAGTTTTTTAGCTCAAAATGTGATGCCCGGCCCCTGGGGGACTTCCTGTTGGGTTTAGCACAGGGCACCAAGAGACTTTTTTGTACATCTTGGGCTGTTACATATGTCTACAAATTTTCGTAGCTCTAGCTGCTTCGTACAAATGGGAATGCTTCTTTAAGGATATTTTTTTTCCTTTAAAAACAGTGCATGCCATGACAACAGTGTGCGACGAAATACAAAGCTTTCAATAACTTTTCATCTTCAACATCTTAAGATGAATCACACCAAGTTTGAAGATGATCGGATAAACACTGTAGGAAGAGTTCGTTAAAATAAGACCCCAATGAAATGGCCAAAAAAATGGCAACACGTTCCAAAATAAATCAAAATGGTGGACTTCCTGTTAGGTTTAGCATATGGTTCAAAAAGAGTTTTTTGTAGGTCATAGTCTGTTACATATGTGTACCAATTTTCGTAGCTCTAGATTAAACGTACAACCGGCAATGCCTCGTGAAGTAAGAATTTTTAAACTCTAAATTTGATGCGCCGCCGCCGTCATATAGTATATCAAAAACTTTTCATTTTTCACAATGATGTTGTCCCAGGTGTTGAGATGGTACATCCCAAGTTTGAAGTCAATCGGGTTAACCGTGTAGGAGAAGCGGGCAAAAGTATGACCCCTGTAAATGTGCAAAAATTGGCAAAAATTGGACATTTAAATACTCATACCTCACTTTCTGTCTATTTTAGGGTACACACTTCAAAGAGGTTTTTGTTCATTGGGATGTGCTACAGGTGCCACACAATTTTCCTAGCCGTCAGACAATCGTAGCGGGACAGGGATCCGTTTAACCTATGTAGGGGGCGCTAAGGAGCCATTTTTCTGTTATCATGTATGGCGACTTTAAAATATCAAATTTTTCGCCAGGCCTGATGTGCGTGTAAAGTTTGGTGAGTTTTCGTTCACGTTTAGTGTCTCAAAAATGCGATTGTTTGCGGAGAAGAATAATAATAAGAATAATAATAACTAGAGCTGCGAGCAGCTATAAAGGGCCCTCGCAGCCCGGGCCACGTTGGGGTCCTTGCACGTTGGGGTACTTGCACGTTGGGGTACTGGCACATTCGGGTACTGGCATATTGGAAGCAAAATTTCTTTGAAAATGGCATAATAAACGTTTACATGTAGAATATTTTTTTGCCAGTGTGTGTATCAAGCTCAACGGGTTTTGGTGATTGTTAAGACCTGCAAAAATCAGCGTCCTTTTTTATTATTAGGCAATGAGTTGCCCTGATTGGTATTTTTTTGTAAAAGTGTATATACACATCATCGCTCGTTGTACTCATTGCACAATGTTACTTTTATTGTCCAAAGGGGCAATCAAAAATGAATAAAACGAAATGGAAACGTACATACGTTTGGATCGGTGTGAAGCCAGTGAACAATTTGAGTGGTGGAAACTAAAAGAATATTCATAAATGACTTAGTTATCACACTTAGAATGAGTGTACATTTTTTGTACAAAATACCGTATGTGGGGTATTTTTTTTTTTTTTTTATATAAGCCTCAAGGGCTAGGTGGCACTGTATTTATAACTGAATGTTGTCATAGAGATACCTTCAGGCCTTGATTATAAGCATACATGTCAAGTGTGGGATTTTTTTTTTGAGCATGTACCGTGGATTTATTAAGCATAGCCTTCATTCACGATATTGCTTTTAATGTCCATAGAGGCTATCAAAAATACATAAAACTAAATAACAAAAATATGTATGTTTGGATAAGTCTGATGCCAGTGAACATTTTGAGTGGTGGAAACTAAAAGAATATTCATAAATGACTTAGTTATCACACTTAGAATGAGTGTACATTTTTTGTACAAAATACCGTATGTGGGGTATTTTTATTTTTTTTTATATAAGCCTCAAGGGCTAGGTGGCGCTGTATTTATAACTGAATGTTGTCATAGAGATACCTTCAGGCCTTGATTATAAGCATACATGTCAAGTGTGGGATTTTTTTTTGGAGCATGTACCGTGGAGTTATTAAGCATATCCTTCATTCACGATATTGCTTTTAATGTCCATAGAGGCTATCAAAAATAAATAAAAATATATATATGTTTGGATAAGTCTGATGCCAGTGAACATTTTGAGTGGTGGAAACTAAAAAAATATTCATAAATGACTTAGTTATCACACTTAGAATGAGTGTACATTTTTTGTACAAAATACCGTATGTGGGGTATTTTTTTTTCATGCCTCAAGGGCTAGGTGGCGCTGCATATATAACTGAATGTTGTCATAGAGATAACTTCAGGCCTTGACGATAAACATACATGTCAAGTTTGGGATTTTTTGGAGCATGTACCGGGGAGTTATCAAGCATATCCTTTTTCATTGTGAAACACAAATTTTGATGCCCCGCCCTCATCATATAGTATTTCGAAAAGTCAAAATTTTTCCCCCTGTCGTTGGCTCAGGTCTTGACATGGTCCAGGCCAAGTCTTAACTCAGTCGGATGAAACGTGTAGGAGAAGTGGGCAAAAGTCTGCCCCCTGTGAATGTGCAAAAATCGTCAAAAATGGGACATTCAAAAATTCGTAGCTCACTTCCTGTTCATTTTAGCATATGGGTACAAGAGACGTTTTTGTAGGTCTTGGGCTCCCTCATACACCTAAAAATATTCGGCGTTTTTGCTTAAACGTACAACCGGGGCTGCTTCGTTAAAAATTTCGAGGGGGCGCTATTGAGTCATTTTTGTAAAAATAGCACAATCAACAATAAAATATTGCTCATTTTACCAGGCCAGATGTGTGTGCCAAGTTTCAGGAGTTTCTGTGCATGTTTAGACCCTCAAAACTGGCGTTGTTTTCTTGGCGAACAGCGCTTAGCCACGCCTACAGCAATTCGCGAAAACTCACAAACTTCGTGTTGTGACATCATGAAGGCCGAAACCCTCCTCTGAGCAAATATGAGGTAGGTCCAGTTAACGTGTTTGGAGAAAAACGTAGAAGAAAATTCGTAAGAAGAAAAATTGCCACTAGGTGGCGCTATCAGTTAGATGAAATGTAAGTTAGTAGATGTCTTTAGAGCTGGACTCTCATCAAATGTGTGAAATTTTGAGAAGATAGGATCATCTCGGTCAAGTTAATGCAGCTTTTATTTTCACGAAAAATCTTCAGATTTTGCGTCACCGTAGCGGCCACGCCCTTTGATGAAAAGTTACAATATTCGGTGTGGGGCATGATCAACATCTTAAGGCTTTTCTGACCAATTTTCAAATGGATCCCTTCAACAAGCTCAGCACAGTAGCTAAAAACGTAAAGTATGACATTTATTGTAACCACTAGGTGGCGCTATATGTATAACTGAATTTTGTCATATAGATGTTTTCAGGCTGTGACTATTACGTTGCCTGAGAAGTTTGAGATTTTTTGGAGCTTCAACATGGGAGTTATTAAGCATTTGCTCTTTCTGGACAAATGAAATTTTAAAGGCAATATTTGATGCTCCGCCCCCGTCGTATAGTATTTCGAAAAGGCAAGATGTTTTGCCCAGCTGTTCTCTTAGGTCTTGAGATGATAAATGCCAAGTTTGAAGTCAATTGGATGAAAAATGTTTGCAAAGGGGGAAAAAGCATGACCACAGTGAATGTGCCAAAATAGGCCAAAATTGGACATTAAAAAATTCATAGCTCACTTCCTGTACATTTTAGCTACATGGTCCCAATAGACTTTTTTGTGCGTCTCGGGGTGCTCCACGTGCCTGCCAATTTTCGTTGCTCTAGCTCAAACGTGTCGGGCTTGGTTTTTATTTTTCTACGCTAGGGGGCGCTATAGAGCCGCGTTGTTATAATGACTTCATAATATCAAATTTTTCGCCGGACCTGAGGAGTGTGCAAAGTTTGGTGAGTTTTCGTGAATATTTAGGTACCCAAAATCGCGATTGTTTGCGGAGAATAAAGAAGAAGAAGAATAATAATAATAATAATAATAATAATAATAATAATAATAATAATAATAATTTTTACAAAAACAATAGGGACCTCGCAGCGGTCGCTGCTCGGGCCCTAATAAGAATAATAATAAGAAGAATTCCTACAAAAACAATAGGGCCTAGAACTAGAGCTGCGAGCAGCTATAAAGGGCCCTCGCAACCCGGGCCACGTTGGGGTATATGCAAGTCGGGGGACTTGCACGTTGGGGTACTGTTAAATAGACAAGGACCATGGAAAATAGAAATGCATTTGCCGTGCCTTGTGTGTAAAAAAGTGCAGTAAAAGGCCAAAAATGATGCACAATTCCCAAAATAAATTCAAAAGTGTGGACTTTCTGATGTGTGTGCAAAGTTTCATGAAAAGTCGCTCGTTTGATATTCAAAACCAGCATCTGTTTATTTGAAAACATTGCATGGCACAGAGATGGTGTGTGATCAAATAAAAAGCTTTTTGATGACTCTTAATGTGGTGTCGCTGTGCAACACATATGTATTCATGACATAGTGAAGTATTGTGACAGTTTTGTAGGGTCCAGCAAACAGTAAATGTGTGACAGTTATTCAAGAAAAAATGTAGCTTTGAAGCAGGCTAACCAATGACATCATCTAAAGGGGAAAAAAGCACATGAGCAAGCATAGGTATAAGTAGAGGAGAAAAAGAGATGAAAGAAGTGCGAGAGATGGAACAGGAGAGGAATGCAGCTGTTTATGTATAGCTGTTGTAACAGGACAGATTAAATAACACTTTAACCTGGGGTTAACAGCGCCCTAGGACAGATAAACTCTTTAGTGTAAAAGTTTTCTGGGACAGATGAATCCCTTGGGGTCAAAGAGTTTGGGTTAGCACATAGTCTGTCTTAGGATAATGTAACCTCCATGGATGAATTAGTCCTAGGACGCTTTGATCTGCGGGCTAATACTTCAGGGGGGTTAACCTGTCCTGTTATATTGTGATCATCGTCTTCGTGCATGTCCTCAGTGGCTTCTTCTGTCTGTGTGGCAGCATTTGATACATCTGTAGAACAAAAAAGAATGAAGAATCATGTTAGATCTGTGAAGTTTGGTTGTCTTAGGTGTAGTTTACAGAACAGTCGTGTGCATATTTTTAGCATGGTAGTGTCTTAATACAAATGCATATTATGTAATGCACTGTATATGGATATTACAGACGTAATATTTGACGGTGATCTTATATTCATAGTTTTTGCCCGTTAATAAATAATATAGCTAGTAAGTAATAAGACACGCAAAAATGGTATAGTTGAATCCTCTGGGTCAAAAAGCAATGTTTTAGGATTGTGTGATGAAATGATGAATAAAAGTAAGGATACGACAGGTACATAAATGGTTATATATACACACGGACATATATATTTATACAGTATAACAGTGCCGCATGTATTGGTTTTAAGGAAAGAGTTGAAAAGCAGTGTTCAGAAAAAAGCATAAGACGCACAAAGTACCATTTCACTACATGTAATAAGTTGTCAAGTAGACATGTGAATTAAGTGGTTAAGATAGTGGCTACTGTGCAAGTAAGCTTCAATTGTCTCTAAAAGGTTAGCATATGTGTTCTACATGATATCAATGGCTAGACGTGCTCGTGGAGAAACATTACAAACAGAAAAACACACTAAAGGTGCCTTTAACAAACCTGTTAATAAATGAGAACTTAATACATATATGTATGGCATACTGTATATGATTGAGAAAGTTGTCCTGTTTAGTTTATGTATTGTATACTTACGGAAAAAAGTTGGCAATCTTTGCGTATGGAGATGATTAGAGGGTCTTTATCAAAAGAGAATTTGCTTGTTGATTTGTTCATGTTCTGTAGAAAAGCAAAGGAGTAGAAATAAATACAGTATCATACTTCATAAACATACAAGAAATTTGTAGCTGTATTAACCATTGTTGGTATTTGAAGTGATAATTTAGGAATAGAAGTGTAGTGATTGCAGAATTTATAGAGTGCTTACCTTGTATGACTTTGTAGATGGAAATGTCTTTTGTTGAAAGAGCTCTTTGTTGTCTACTATATATGCAAGGACAAGCATAAGTAGGTGTGGTTATGAAGTACTTGACCATTGAAATAAAGCAGTGGTATCAAATGTATGGACCGTGGTTTGGCTCAGGCCTGCAAAGGGGTTTAATGTGGCACAAGAGATAATCTTGTAAGGTACAAAAAATAATAATAATATAATAGGTATGCCTCTGAGTTTTCACAAATCTAGGTCAAGTCAAGTCATCTTTAGTTATTTTGCGCTTGAATCATCCAATCGGAAATGCTCCATAAAAAATGTATAGAGGGTGCGATTTATTGCAAATTGCACAAGAAATCTCTAAAAATTCATGTTAATGACAAGTCTGATGTGTGTGCAAAGTTTCACGAGTTTTCACACATGTATAGATAAAAAAAAACAAAGCAGCACTTTACTTGGCAACCAATGCATCGCTATAGCAGCAGCGTGCGACAAAATAAAAAACTTTCGATAAATTTGCATCTTAAACATCTTAAGATGAAACACACCAAGTTTGGAGATGATCGGATAAACTCTGTAGGAGGAGTTCGTTAAAATAAGACCCCTATGAAATGGCCCAAAAAATGGCAACACGTTCCAAAGTTTGAACACGGTCGGATGAATTTTGTAGGAGGAGTTAAAATATGACCCCTAAAAAAGGCCACAAAAAAAGGCTACAAATCCCATCATAAATCAAAATGGCGGACTTCCTGTTTGGTTTAGCACATGGTTCCAAGAGACTTTTTTGTACATCGTGGGCTCTTATGTATGCCTCTAAATTATCATAGCGCTAGGTGAAACGTACAACCGGGAATGCTTCGTTAAAGAGGAGTTTTTTAGCTCAAAATGTGATGCCCGGCCCCTACGGGACTTCCTGTTGGGTTTAGCACATGGCACCAAGAGACTTTTTTGTACATCGTGGGCTGTTACATTTGTCTCCAAATTTTCGTAGCTCTAGCTGCTTCGTACAACTGGGAATGCTTCATTAAGAAGTAATTTTTTCCTTTGCAAACTGTGCATGCCACGGCAACAGCGTGCGACAAAATAAAAAGCTTTCAATAACTTTTCATCTTCAACATCTTAAGATGAATCACACCAAGTTTGGAGATGATCGGATAAACTCTGTAGGAGGAGTTCGTTAAAATAAGACCCCTATGAAATGGCCCAAAAAATGGCAACACGTTCCAAAGTAAATCAAAATGGCGGACTTCCTGTTCGGTTTAGCATATGGTTCAAAAAGAGTTTTTTGTACCTTGAGGGCTGTTACATATGTCTTCAAATATTGGTAACTCTAGGTGAAATGTACAGCCGGGAATGCTTCATTAAGTTAGAATTTTGAAACACAAAATTTGATGCCTCGCCTCTGGCGGACTTCCTGTTAGGTTTAGCATATGGCACCAACAGGCTTTTTTGTAGATCATAGTCTGTTACATATGTGTACCAATTTTCGTAGCTCTAGATTAAACGTACCACCGGCAATGCTTCGTTAAGTAAGAATTTTGAAACTGTAAATTTGATGCCCCGCCACCGTCATATAGTATGTCAAAAACTTTAGATTTTTTACCATGATGTTGTCCCAGGTGTTGAGATGGTACAGCCCAAGTTTGAAGTCAATCGGGTTAACCGTGTAGGAGAAGCGGGCAAAAGTATGACCCCTGTAAATGTGCAAAAATGGGCCAAAATTGGACATTCAAATACTCATACCTCACTTCCTGTCTATTTTAGGGTACACATATCAAAGAGGTTTTTGTTCATCTGGATGTGCTACAGGTGCCACACAATTTTCGTAGCCATAGGACAATCGTAGCGGGACAGGGATCCGTTAAACCTATGTAGGTGGCGCTACAGAGCCATTTTTCTGTTATCATGTATGGCGACTTTAAAATATCAAATTTTTCGCCAGACCCGATCTGCGTGTAAAGTTTGGTGAGTTTTCGTTCATGTTTAGTGCCTCAAAAATGTGGTTGTTTGCGGAAAAGAATAATAACAAAGAAGAAGAAGAATAATAATAACTAGAGCTGCGAGCAGCTATAAAGGGCCCTCGCAACCCGGGCCACGTTGGGGTATATGCAAGTCGGGGGACTTGCACGTTGGGGTACTGTTAAATAGACAAGGACCATGGAAAATAGAAATGCATTTGCCGTGCCTTGTGTGTAAAAAGGTGCAGTAAAAGGCCAAAAATGATGCACAATTCCCAAAATAAATTCAAAAGTGTGGACTTTCTGATGTGTGTGCAAAGTTTCATGAAAAGTCGCTCGTTTGATATTCAAAACCAGCATCTGTTTATTTGAAAACATTGCATGGCACAGAGATGGTGTGTGATCAAATAAAAAGCTTTTTGATGACTCTTAATGTGGTGTCGCTGTGCAACACATATGTATTCATGACATAGTGAAGTATTGTGACAGTTTTGTAGGGTCCAGCAAACAGTAAATGTGTGACAGTTATTCAAGAAAAAATGTAGCTTTGAAGCAGGCTAACCAATGACATCATCTAAAGGGGAAAAAAGCACATGAGCAAGCATAGGTATAAGTAGAGGAGAAAAAGAGATGAAAGAAGTGCGAGAGATGGAACAGGAGAGGAATGCAGCTGTTTATGTATAGCTGTTGTAACAGGACAGATTAAATAACACTTTAACCTGGGGTTAACAGCGCCCTAGGACAGATAAACTCTTTAGTGTAAAAGTTTTCTGGGACAGATGAATCCCTTGGGGTCAAAGAGTTTGGGTTAGCACATAGTCTGTCTTAGGATAATGTAACCTCCATGGATGAATTAGTCCTAGGACGCTTTGACCTGCGGGCTAAAACTTCAGGGGGGTTAACCTGTCCTGTTATATTGTGATCATCGTCTTCGTGCATGTCCTCAGTGGCTTCTTCTGTCTGTGTGGCAGCATTTGATACATCTGTAGAACAAAAAAGAATGAAGAATCATGTTAGATCTGTGAAGTTTGGTTGTCTTAGGTGTAGTTTACAGAACAGTCGTGTGCATATTTTTAGCATGGTAGTGTCTTAATACAAATGCATATTATGTAATGCACTGTATATGGATATTACAGACGTAATATTTGACGGTGATCTTATATTCATAGTTTTTGCCCGTTAATAAATAATATAGCTAGTAAGTAATAAGACACGCAAAAATGGTATAGTTGAATCCTCTGGGTCAAAAAGCAATGTTTTAGGATTGTGTGATGAAATGATGAATAAAAGTAAGGATACGACAGGTACATAAATGGTTATATATACACACGGACATATATATTTATACAGTATAACAGTGCCGCATGTATTGGTTTTAAGGAAAGAGTTGAAAAGCAGTGTTCAGAAAAAAGCATAAGACGCACAAAGTACCATTTCACTACATGTAATAAGTTGTCAAGTAGACATGTGAATTAAGTGGTTAAGATAGTGGCTACTGTGCAAGTAAGCTTCAATTGTCTCTAAAAGGTTAGCATATGTGTTCTACATGATATCAATGGCTAGACGTGCTCGTGGAGAAACATTACAAACAGAAAAACACACTAAAGGTGCCTTTAACAAACCTGTTAATAAATGAGAACTTAATACATATATGTATGGCATACTGTATATGATTGAGAAAGTTGTCCTGTTTAATTTATGTATTGTATACTTACGGAAAAAAGTTGGCAATCTTTGCGTATGGAGATGATTAGAGGGTCTTTATCAAAAGAGAATTTGCTTGTTGATTTGTTCATGTTCTGTAGAAAAGCAAAGGAGTAGAAATAAATACAGTATCATACTTCATAAACATACAAGAAATTTGTAGCTGTATTAACCATTGTTGGTATTTGAAGTGATAATTTAGGAATAGAAGTGTAGTGATTGCAGAATTTATAGAGTGCTTACCTTGTATGACTTTGTAGATGGAAATGTCTTTTGTTGAAAGAGCTCTTTGTTGTCTACTATATATGCAAGGACAAGCATAAGTAGGTGTGGTTATGAAGTACTTGACCATTGAAATAAAGCAGTGGTATCAAATGTATGGACCGTGGTTTGGCTCAGGCCTGCAAAGGGGTTTAATGTGGCACAAGAGATAATCTTGTAAGGTACAAAAAATAATAATAATATAATAGGTATGCCTCTGAGTTTTCACAAATCTAGGTCAAGTCAAGTCATCTTTAGTTATTTTGCGCTTGAATCATCCAATCGGAAATGCTCCATAAAAAATGTATAGAGGGTGCGATTTATTGCAAATTGCACAAGAAATCTCTAAAAATTCATGTTAATGACAAGTCTGATGTGTGTGCAAAGTTTCACGAGTTTTCACACATGTATAGATAAAAAAAAACAAAGCAGCACTTTACTTGGCAACCAATGCATCGCTATAGCAGCAGCGTGCGACAAAATAAAAAACTTTCGATAAATTTGCATCTTAAACATCTTAAGATGAAACACACCAAGTTTGAACACGGTCGGATGAATTTTGTAGGAGGAGTTAAAATATGACCCCTAAAAAAGGCCACAAAAAAAGTCTACAAATCCCATCATAAATCAAAATGGCGGACTTCCTGTTTGGTTTAGCACATGGTTCCAAGAGACTTTTTTGTACATCGTGGGCTCTTATGTATGCCTCTAAATTATCATAGCGCTAGGTGAAACGTACAACCGGGAATGCTTCGTTAAAGAGGAGTTTTTTAGCTCAAAATGTGATGCCCGGCCCCTACGGGACTTCCTGTTGGGTTTAGCACATGGCACCAAGAGACTTTTTTGTACATCGTGGGCTGTTACATTTGTCTCCAAATTTTCGTAGCTCTAGCTGCTTCGTACAACTGGGAATGCTTCATTAAGAAGTAATTTTTTCCTTTGCAAACTGTGCATGCCACGGCAACAGCGTGCGACAAAATAAAAAGCTTTCAATAACTTTTCATCTTCAACATCTTAAGATGAATCACACCAAGTTTGGAGATGATCGGATAAACTCTGTAGGAGGAGTTCGTTAAAATAAGACCCCTATGAAATGGCCCAAAAAATGGCAACACGTTCCAAAGTAAATCAAAATGGCGGACTTCCTGTTCGGTTTAGCATATGGTTCAAAAAGAGTTTTTTGTACCTTGAGGGCTGTTACATATGTCTTCAAATATTGGTAACTCTAGGTGAAATGTACAGCCGGGAATGCTTCATTAAGTTAGAATTTTGAAACACAAAATTTGATGCCTCGCCTCTGGCGGACTTCCTGTTAGGTTTAGCATATGGCACCAACAGGCTTTTTTGTAGATCATAGTCTGTTACATATGTGTACCAATTTTCGTAGCCCTAGATTAAACGTACCACCGGCAATGCTTCGTTAAGTAAGAATTTTGAAACTGTAAATTTGATGCCCCGCCACCGTCATATAGTATGTCAAAAACTTTAGATTTTTTACCATGATGTTGTCCCAGGTGTTGAGATGGTACAGCCCAAGTTTGAAGTCAATCGGGTTAACCGTGTAGGAGAAGCGGGCAAAAGTATGACCCCTGTAAATGTGCAAAAATGGGCCAAAATTGGACATTCAAATACTCATACCTCACTTCCTGTCTATTTTAGGGTACACATATCAAAGAGGTTTTTGTTCATCTGGATGTGCTACAGGTGCCACACAATTTTCGTAGCCATAGGACAATCGTAGCGGGACAGGGATCCGTTAAAGGGTACTGGCACGTTGGGGTACTGTTACATGGAACAAGGACCATTTAAAATGTTAGTTTTTTCCATGCCTTGTCTGTGCAAAGTTTAATGAAGAAGGCCAAAAATTATGTATAATTCCCAAAATAAAATCAAAATAGCGGACTTCCTCTTTGGTTTGGCAAATGGCTACATAATACTTTTTTGTAGGTCTAGCATAATCATACAATCGGAAATGCTTCATAAAAAGGTCTAGAGGGCGCTATTTATTGCAAATTGCACAATAAATCTCTGAAAATTCATGTTCATGACAAGTCTGATGTGTTTGCAAAGTTCCATGAGTTTTCATGTGTATAAAAAAAAAAAAGCAGCACTTGACAAACAATGCATTGCTATGGCAACAGCGTGTTACAAAATAAAAAACTTTCGATTACTTAGCATCTTAAACATCTTAAGATGAAACACACCAAGTTTGAAGACAGTCGGATAAATTTTGTAGGAGGGGTTCGTTAAAATATGACCCCTGAAAGTTTTTCCTTGCCCGGTTGGAGGGTTAGATCAGGGGATGTCGCAACTTGTTTGTGGTTAAGTGCTACAGAAGTAAATGTGTCTTAACAACCTCATGATTGAATGTGTTTTCAATTCTCTAGGATGTGATTGGATTGTATCAATTAAATGTTCTTATAATTGATTCAGTGAGTAGTAAAAATAGTGTGTCAAGTATAATGACATGAAATATAAGGAATACAAAAAACAAAACAAGAACCCTCTAAATTACACATTTTGTTCCAGGCTTTATGTGCGTGCATAGTTTGAGTATACACCTAGGTTTAGGCCAGGAGTGTTCAAACCTTTTGCAAAGAGGGCCGGGTATGGTAAGGTGAAAATGTGTGGGGCCAAATCAACCATTTAGTTTAGCCTGACATAATTTTTTTACATGCATATGTAAATATATATATGTGGACAAATGTGTACATATGTCTACAAATTTTTGTAGCTCGAGCTGCTTCGTCCAACTGGGAACGCTGCATTAAGAAGGATTTTTTTTTCCTTTGCCAACAGTGCATGCCACGACAACAGCGTGCGACGAAATAAAAAGCTTTCAATAACTTTTCATCGTCAACATCTTAAGATGAATCACACCAAGTTTGAAGATGATCGGATAAACTCTGTAGGAGGAGTTCGTTAAAATAAGACCCCTATGAAATGGCCAAAAAAATGGCAACATGTTCCAAAGTAAATCAAAATGGCAGACTTCCTGTTAGGTTTAGCATATGGTTCAAAAAGAGTTTTTTGTACCTCGAGGGCTGTTACATATGTCTTCAAATTTTGGTCACTCTAGGTGAAACGTACAGCCGGAAATGCTTCATTAAGTAAAAATTTTGAAATGCAAAATTTGATGCCCTGCCTCTGGCGGACTTCCTGTTAGGTTTAGCATATGGCACCAACAGGCTTTTTTGTAGATCATAGTCTGTTACATATGTGTACCAATTTTCGTAGCTCTAGATTAAACGTATAACCGGCAATACTTCAGATGAAACATGCCAAAGAATGAAGACAATCTGATAAGTTTTGTAGAAAATATGAGGCCCATAAAAAGCCCCCAAAAAATGGCTACAAATAGCAAAGTAAATCAAAATGCCGGACTTCCTGTTTGGCTTAGCATATGGTTCTAAAAGACTTTTTTGTACATCGTGGGCTCTTATGTATGCCTCCAAATTATCATAGCGCTAGGTGAAAGGTACAACCGGGAATGCTTCGTTAAAGAGGAGTTTTTTAGCTCAAAAAGTGATGCCCGGCCCTTGCGGGACTTCCTGTTGGGTTTAGCACAAAGCAGCAAGAGACTTTTTTGTACATCGTGGGCTGTTACATATGTCTACAAATTTTCGTAGCTCTAGCTGCTTCGTACAACTGAGAATTCTTCATTAAGAAGAATTTTTTGCCTTTGCAAACAAGTGCATGCCACGACAACAGCGTGCAGCGAAATAAAAAGCTTTCAATAACTTTTCATCTTCAACATCTTAAGATGAATCACACCAAGTTTGAAGATGATCGGATAAACTCTGTAAGAGGAGTTCGTTAAAATAGGACCCCTATGAAATGGCCAAAAAAATGGGAACACGTTCCAAAGTAAATCAAAATGGTGGACTTTCTGTTAGGTTTAGCATATGGTTCAAAAAGAGTTTTTTGTACCTTGAGGGCTGTTACATATGTCTTTAAATTTTGGTAACTCTAGGTGAAACGTACAGCCGGGAATGCTTCATTAAGTAAGAATTTTGAAACTCAAAATTTGATGCCCCGCCTCTGGCGGACTTCCTGTTGGGTTTAGCATATGGCACCAACAGACTTTTTTGTAGGTCATAGTCTGTTACATATGTGTACCAATTTTCGTAGCTCTAGGTTAAACATACAACCGGCAATACTACGTTTAGTAAGAGTTTTGAAACTCTAAATTTGATGCCCCACCGCCGTCATATAGTATGTCGAAAACTTTAGATTTTGTACCATGGTGTTGTCCCAGGTCTTGAGATGGTACATCCCAAGTTTGAAGTCAATTGGATTAACCGTGTAGGAGAAGCAGGCAAAAGTATGACCCCTGTAAATGTGCAAAAATTGGCCAAAATTGGACATTTAAATACTCATATCTCACTTCCTGTCTATTTTAGGGTACACACATCAAAGAGGTTTTTGTTCATCTGGATGTGCTACAGGTGCCACACAATTTTCATAGCCGTCGGACAATCGTAGCGGGCCAGGGATCTGTTTAACCTATGTAGGTGGCGCTATGGAGCCATTTTTCTGTTATCACCTATGGCGACTTTAAAATATCAAATTTTTCGCCAGGCCTGACGTGTGTGTAAAGTTTGGTGAGTTTTCGTTCACGTTTAGTGTCTCAAAAATGTGATTGTTTGCGGAAAAGAATAATAACAAATAAAAAGAAGAAGAATAATAAGAATTCCTTGAAAAACAATAGGGACCTCGCAGCGGTCGCTGCTCGGGCCCTAATAACTAGAGCTGCGAGCAGCTATAAAGGGCCCTCGCAACCTGGGCCACGTTGGGGTACTTGCACGTCGGGGTACTGGCACGTTGGGGTACTGTCAAATCGGACAAGGACCATCTAAAATGTTTTTGACAAGCTTTGTGAGTGCAAAAGGCCAAAGATGGTGTGCAATTCCCAAAATAAATTCAAAATGGCGGACTTCCTTTTAGGTTTAGCATACGGCTACAGAATACTTTTTGTAGGTCTTAAGCTAATAGGTATGCCTCCCAGTTTTCACAAATCTAGGTCAAGTCATCTTTAGTTGTGTATCGCTTGAATCATACAATTGGAAATGCTCCATAAAAATGCATAGAGGGCGCTATTGAGCACAACGTTGGGTTACTTGCACGTCAGGGTACTGGCACGTTGGGGTACTGTTACATGGAACAAGGACCATTTAAAATGTTAGTTTTTTCCATGCCTTGTCTGTGCAAAGTTTAATGAAAGAGGCCAAAAATGATGTATAATTCCCAAAATAAAATCAAAATAGCGGACTTCCTCTTTGGTTTGGCAAATGGCTACATAATACTTTTTTGTAGGTATTAGGCTGATAGGGGTCTGTCCTAATTTTCACAAATCTAGCAGAATCATACAATCGGAAATACTTCATAAAAATGTCTAGAGGGCGCTATTTATTGCAAATTGCACAATAAATCTCTAAAAATTCATGTTCATGACAAGTCTGATGTGTTTGCAAAGTTTCATGAGTTTTCACACATGTATAGATAAAAAAACAAAGCAGCACTTTACTTGGCAAACAATGCATCGCTATAGCAGCAGCGTGCGACAAAATAAAAAACTTTCGATAACTTTGCATCTTAAACATCTTAAGATGAAACACACCAAGTTTGAAGACGGTCGGATGAACTTTGTACGAGGAGTTCGTTAAAATATGACCCCTGAAAAAGGCCACAAAAAATGGCAACAAATCCCATCGTAAATCAAAATGGCAGACTTCCTGTTTGGTTTAGCACATGGTTCCAAGAGACTTTTTTGTACATCGTGGGCTCTTATGTATGCCTGCAAATTATCATCTCGCTAGGTGAAACGTACAACCGGGAATGCTTCGTTAAAGAGGAGTTTTCTAGCTCAAAATGTGATGCCCGGCCCCTGGGGGACTTCCTGTTGGATTTAGCACATGGCACCAAGAGACTTTTTTTGTACATTGTGGGCTGTTACATATGTCTACAAATTTTTGTAGCTCTAGCTACTTCGTACAACTGGGAATGCTTCATTAAGAAGGATTTTTTTCCTTTGCAAAAAGTGCATGCCACGACAACAGCGTGCGACGAAATAAAGAGCTTTCAATAACTTTTCATCCTCAACATCTTAAGATGAGTCACACCAAGTTTGAAGATGATCGGATAAACTCTGTAGGAGGAGTTCGTTCAAATATGACCCCTATGAAATGGCCCAAAAAATGGCAACACATTCCAAAGTAAATCAAAATGGCGGACGTCCTGTTAGGTTTAGTATATGGTTCAAAAAGAGTTTTTTGTACCTCGAGGGCTGTTATATACCTCTACAAATTTTGGTAACTCTAGGTGAAACGTACAGCCGGGTATGCTTTGTTAAAGAGGAGTTTTTTAGCTCAAAATGTGATGCCCGGCCCCTGGGGGACTTCCTGTTGGGTTTAGCACAGGGCACCAAGAGACTTTTTTGTACATCTTGGGCTGTTACATATGTCTACAAATTTTCGTAGCTCTCGCTGCTTCGTACAAATGGGAATGCTTCTTTAAGGATATTTTTTTTCCTTTGCAAACAGTGCATGCCATGACAACAGCGTGCGACGAAATACAAAGCTTTCAATAACTTTTCATCTTCAACATCTTAAGATGAATCACACCAAGTTTGAAGATGATCGGATAAACACTGTAGGAGGAGTTCGTTAAAATAAGACCCCAATGAAATGGCCAAAAAAATGGCAACACGTTCCAAAATAAATCAAAATGGCGGACTTCCTTTGAGGTTTAGCATATGGTTCAAAAAGAGTTTTTTGTAGGTCATAGCCTGTTACATATGTGTACCAATTTTCGTAGCTCTAGATTAAACGTACAACCGGCAATGCTTCGTGAAGTAAGAATTTTTAAACTCTAAATTTCATGCGTCGCCGCCGTCATATAGTATATCAAAAACTTTAGATTTTTTACAATGATGTTGTCCCAGGTGTTGAGATGGTCCATCCCAAGTTTGAAGTCAATCGGGTTAACCGTGTAGTAGAAGCGGGCAAAAGTATGACCCCTGTAAATGTGCAAAACTGGGCCAAAATTGGACATTCAGATGATCATACCTCACTTTCTGTCTATTTTAGGGTACACACATCAAAGAGGTTTTTGTTCATCTGGATGTGCTACGGGTGCCACACAATTTTCGTCGCCATAGGACAATCGTAGCGGGACAGGGATCCGTTTAACCTATGTAGGTGGCGCTATGGAGCCATTTTTCTGTTATCATGTATGGCGACTTTAAAATATCAAATTTTTCGCCAGGCCTGATGTGCGTGTAAAGTTTGGTGAGTTTTCGGTCACGTTTAGTGTCTCAAAAATGCGATTGTTTGCGGAGAAGAATAATAAGAATAAGAATAATAATAATAAGAAGAATTCCTACAAAAACAATAGGGCCTCGCAGCGGCACCGCCGCCGCCGCTGCTCGGGCCCTAATAAGAATTCCTTCAGGAACAATAGGGACCTCGCAGCGGTCGCTGCTCGGGCCCTAAAAAGAAGAATAATAAGAATTCCTTGAAAAACAATAGGGACCTCGCAGCGGTCGCTGCTCGGGCCCTAATAATAAGAAGAATTCCTACAAAAACAATAGGGCCTCGCAGCGGCACCGCCGCCGCCGCTGCTCGGGCCCTAACTAGAGCTGCGAGCAGCTATAAAGGGCCCTCGCAACCCGGGCCACGTTGGGGTACTTGCACGTCGGGGTACTGGCACGTTGGGGTACTGTCAAATAGGACAAGGACCATCTTAAAATGTTTTTGACAAGCCTTGTGTGTGCAAAGTTTAATCAAAACGCATAATACTTTTTTGTAGGTCTAGCATAATCATACAATCGGAAATGCTTCATAAAAATGTCTAGAGGGCGCTATTTATTGCAAATTGCACAATAAATCTCTGAAAAATCATGTTCATGACAAGTCTGATGTGTTTGCAAAGTTTCATGAGTTTTCATGTGTATAAAAAAAAAAAAGCAGCACTTGACAAACAATGCATTGCTATGGCAACAGCGTGTTACAAAATAAAAAACTTTCAATAACTTTTCATTTTCAACATCTTAAGATGAATCACACCAAGTTTGAAGATGATCGGATAAACTCTGTAGGAGGAGTTTGTTAAAATATGACCCCTATGAAATGGCCCAAAAAAATGGCAACACATTCCAAAGTAATTCAAAATGGCGGACGTCCTGTTAGGTTTAGCATATGGTTCAAAAAGAGTTTTTTGTACCTCGAGGGCTGTTATATACCTCTACAAATGTTGGTAACTCTATGTGAAACGTACAGCCGGGTATGCTTTGTTAAAGAGCAGTTTTTTATCTCAAAATGTGATGCCCGGCCCCTGGGGGACTTCCTGTTGGGTTTAGCACAGGGCACCAAGAGACTTTTTTGTACATCTTGGGCTGTTACATATGTCTACAAATTTTCGTAGCTCTAGCTGCTTCGTACAAATGGGAATGCTTCTTTAAGGATATTTTTTTCCCTTTAAAAACAGTGCATGCCATGACAACAGCGTGCGACGAAATACAAAGCTTTCAATAACTTTTCATCTTCAACATCTTAAGATGAATCACACCAAGTTTGAAGATGATCGGATAAACACTGTAGGAGGAGTTCGTTAAAATAAGACCCCAATGAAATGGCCAAAAAAATGGCAACACGTTCCAAAATAAATCAAAATGGTGGACTTCCTGTTAGGTTAAGCATATGGTTCAAAAAGAGTTTTTTGTAGGTCATAGCCTGTTACATATGTTTACCAATTTTCGTAGCTCTAGATTAAACGTACAACCGGCAATGCTTCGTGAAGTAAGAATTTTTAAACTCTAAATTTGATGCGCCGCCGCCGTCATATAGTATATCAAAAACTTTTCATTTTTCACAATGATGTTGTCCCAGGTGTTGAGATGGTACATCCCAAGTTTGAAGTCAATCGGGTTAACCGTGTAGGAGAAGCGGGCAAAAGTATGACCCCTGTAAATGTGCAAAAATTGGCAAAAATTGGACATTTAAATACTCATACCTCACTTTCTGTCTATTTTAGGGTACACACTTCAAAGAGGTTTTTGTTCATTGGGATGTGCTACAGGTGCCACACAATTTTCATAGCCGTCGGACAATCGTAGCGGGACAGGGATCCGTTTAACCTATGTAGGGGGCGCTAAGGAGCCATTTTTCTGTTATCATGTATGGCGACTTTAAAATATCAAATTTTTCGCCAGGCCTGATGTGCGTGTAAAGTTTGGTGAGTTTTCGGTCACGTTTAGTGTCTCAAAAATGCGATTGTTTGCGGAGAAGAAGAATAATAAGAATAATAATAAGAAGAAGAATTCCTACAAAAACAATAGGGCCTCGCAGCGGCACCGCCGCCGCCGCTGCTCGGGCCCTAATAATAAGAATTCCTTCAGGAACAATAGGGACCTCGCAGCGGTTGCTGCTCGGGCCCTAATAATAATAAGAAGAAGAATTCCTACAAAAACAATAGGGCCTCGCAGCGGCACCGCCGCCGCCGCTGCTCGGGCCCTAATAAGAATTCCTTCAGGAACAATAGGGACCTCGCAGCGGTCGCTGCTCGGGCCCTAACTAGAGCTGCGAGGAGCTATAAAGGGCCCTCGCAACCCGGGCCACGTTGGGGTATTTGCATGTCGGGGAACTGGCATGTTGGGGTACTGTTTCATAGGAAACCGTCTAAATTGTAAATGTTTTTGTCATGCTTTGTGTTTGCAAAGTTTCATGGAAGGCCAAAAATGATGCACATCTGGCATAATCATACAATTGGAATGCTTCATAAAAATGTCTAGAGGGCGCTATTTATTGCAAATTGCACAATAAATCTCTAAAAATTCATGTTCATGACAAGTCTGATGTGTTTGCAAAGTTTCATGAGTTTTCATGTGTATAAAAAAAAAAAAAAAAGCAGCACTTAACAATGCATTGCTATGGCAACAGCGTGTGACAAAATAAAAAACTTTCGATTACTTTGCATCTTAAACATCTTAAGATGAAACACACCAAGTTTGAAGACAGTCGGATAAATTTTGTAGGAGGGGTTCGTTAAACTATGACCCCTGAAAAAGGCCACAAAAAATGGCAACAAATCGCATCATAAATCAAAATGGCGGACTTCCTGTTTGGTTTAGCACATGGTTCCAAGAGACTTTTTTGTACATCGTGGGCTCTTATGTATGCCTCTAAATTATCATAGCGCTAGGTGAAACGTACAACCGGGAATGCTTCGTTAAAGAGGAGTTTTTTAGCTCAAAATGTGATGCCCGGCCCCTGGGGGACTTCCTGTTTGGTTTAGCACATGGCACCAAGAGACTTTTTTGTACATCCTGGGCTGTTACATATGTCTTACATTTCACACTTCAATGATGACAACAAATCTCCTGTAGGTGAGTGGATAGAGTGGCAGTGCAGTAGATCATTGAATAGTAAACAGGAGGTGAGGGTTTGATACCACTGTCAGACTGGTTGAATTTAAACTTCTGTCTTTTCATTTATAATTCATTCATAATTTCTCATATGTAATTTACAACCAATGTAATGTAATGTAGTCTACAAGTTACTAAATAATTACGAGTAATTATTTAGTAACTTGTAGACTACAAGTTACTAAATAATTACGAGTAATACTACTAATAGTAATACTGTTTCTACTACTGCTAATACTACTACTACTACTACTACTACTACTATTACTAGTAATTAATAGTTAATTACGATGTAATTTTCACGGAATTTCTTCTTATTTCCTTCATTAGCATTCTGCTATTAGCAGTCAGCTTAGCATTCAGCTATTAGCATTCGGCTTTCAGCATCCCACGCAATTTCTTCAGAAATTGCTTAGTCTTGTTATTATAGCATTTTATTCTCAACACTTTTTGCAATCAAACTACTCCTACATTATACTTCCGATTTACACCGTTCAAATTTCAACTTGCTGACAAAATTCACGCCTTTCGGGGTATTTATCATTTGACTTCATATTACTTACAGTACTCGCATAATTTAATGTTAAAGATCTACTTTTCCCCCATTCATTTTTAATGGGACTGACACTGAATTTTTTCTAAGTCCCATTTTCCACGCCCACTTCCATACATACAACAGACCATCTTGACTGGCTTTCTGATACTGCTCAGTGGCGCAGTTGGGAGAGTGCATGTACAGTAAGCAGGAGGTCGCAGGTTCAAAGCCCACTGCCGACTGTACATTGCACATATGTCCGTGGCAATTACATAAACGGATATTAAGTATACCAACTGACTATCATACCAGGAAATGCGTTATACTGACATGATCAAACACGTGTCCCAAATTAGCGCTGATGGCTTTCATCAGGTGACACTTTAAAATACAAATACGCCAATTCGCTCTGATGCTCACAGGGTTAAGCGCTTGAGCCAGTTACATAGCGAAGACAGCCCTACGTGTGGTTCACCGGTTCAAATCCCCGATGGAGCAACTGTTTTTTTTTTTTCTGACTCTTCATTAGCATTCTGCTATTAGCAGTCAGCTTAGCATTCAGCTATTAGCATTCGGCTTTCAGCATCCCACGCAATTTCTTCAGAAATTGCTTAGTCTAGTTATTATTATTATACTTATTATAGCATTTTATTCTCAACACTTTTTGCAATCAAACTACTCCTACATTATACTTCTGATTTACACCGTTCAAATTTCAACTTGCTGACAAAATTCACGCCTTTCGGTGTATTTATCGTTTGACTTCATATTACTTACAGTACTCGCATAATTTAATGTTAAAGATCTACTTTTCCCCATTCAGTTTTAATGGGACTGACACTGAATTTTTTCTAAGTTCCATTTTCCACGCCCACTTCCATACATACAACAGACCATATTGACTGGCTTTCTGATACTGCTCAGTGGCGCAGTTGGGAGAGTGCATGTACAGTAAGCAGGAGGTCGCAGGTTCAAAGCCCACTGCCGACTGTACATTGCACATATGTCCGTGGCAATTACATAAACGGATATTAAGTATACCAACTGACTATCATACCAGGAAATGCGTTATACTGGCATAATCAAACACGTGTCCCAAATCAGCGCTGATGACTTTCAGCGTCAGGTGACACTTTAAATTACAAATACGCCAATTCGCCCGGCTGCTCACAGGTCCAGTGGCTCACGGAGTTAAGAGCTGGAGCCAGGTGAATAGCAAAGACAGCCCTACAAATGGTTCGCTGGTTCAAACTTCGGATGGAGCAACTTTTTTTTTTTTTTTCCTCAGTTTAGTCATAATACAACAAGTTCCTTCATTAGCATTCTGCTATTAGCAGTCAGCTTAGCATTTAGCTATTAGCATTCGGCTTTCAGCATCCCACGCAATTTCTTCAGAAATTGCTTAGTCTAGTTATTATTATTATTATAGCATTTTATTCTCAACATTTTTTGCAATAAAACTACTCCTACATAATACTTCCGATTTACACCGTTCAAAATTCAACTTGCTGACAAAATTCACGCCTTTCGGGGTATTTATCGTTTGACTCCATATTACTTACAGTACTCGCATAATTTAATGTTAAAGATCAACTTTTCCCCATTTGTTTTTAATGGGACTGACACTGATTTTTTTCTAAGTCCCACTTTCCACGCCCACTTCCATACATACAACAGACCATTATGACCGGCTTTCTGATACTGCTCAGTGGCGCAGTTGGGAGAGTGCATGTACAGTAAGCAGCAGGTCGCACGTTCAAAGCCACCGCCGACTGTACATTGCACATGTGTCCGTGGCTATTATGTAAACGGATATTAAGTATACCAAGTGACTATCATACGAGGAAATGCGTTATACTGACATGGTCAAACACATGTGTTCTGATTTGCAGCGAGCTCCGTTAGCTCACCGGGTCAACTTGCCTCGGTGGGGAATTTTTATTTTTTTTTGTCACCCCCAACTTTCATTTCAGACATGGATATCCATTCAAAACAATTGAAGATTACTCATGGAGTTCCTCAGGGGTCTGTGCTGGGCCCTAAATTATTTATATTGTATATGAATGATATCTGTTGTGTCTCGAAAAATTCAAGAGTGTCTTGTTTGCGGATGATACAACTCTCTTCTGGAGACAACTTGAAGCAGCTTCTGACTACTGTGGAGTATGAATTAAATACAATAAAAAATTGGTTTGACATGAACAAATTCTCATTAAATTTAAATAAAACCAAGTTCATAGTTTTTGGCACTAGACCAATCACTCATCAAGTCAAAATTATGGTGAATTTAATTGAAATAGAAAGGGTGTATGAAAATAAATTCCTTGGAGTAGTTATTGATGATAAATTATGTTGGAAACCACACATAGAAAATGTTAAAAGGAAAATGTCAAAAATCATTGGGATATTCTATAAAACCGAGGAGGTCCTGAACATGAATTCACTATATACATTATATAATAGGGGTGTTAAAAGGGGTGTTCGGCAATATATCGCGATACTACATTGCGCAATTCTCGAATCGATTCAATAGGCGGCTGAATCAATTATTATTATTATTTTTTTTTTTTTTTTAAAGAGCTCAGAATTGTTCATTCGGTAGTCTTACCGATTCAACATCTTATCATCATTGCCTTTTTTTTTTTTTTTTTTTGTGTGAATCGATTTTTAAACTTCCATTTTTAATGGAAAAATATTCAACAAAACGTCTGACTTCGGGTTAGGATTCACACCTTGAGCATGGAAGAATGTTATATGAACGGAACATTAAGCCTTAATATTTTATTTTAATGCTGTTCAAACATGAAACAGATTACAACCTCGATAAGACTGAAATTTCAGATAAATAAATAATACATTTTCATATAAATCTTACACTCTACAAGCTTACTGATTAGTATTTTCTAAATTTGAATGAAAAAAAATCGACTTATAAATTCGTATCGGGATTAATCGGTATCGAATCGAATCGTAACCTGTGAATCGTGATACGAATCGAATCGTCAGGTACTAGGCAATTCACACCCCTATTATATAATAGATGATAATTGATGATTATGATTACATTATTATTAACATACTTGACCTATTGTGTGGAAATTTGGGGAAATGCATTTAAAACAAATACCGACCCTGTTTTTAAATTGCAAAAAAGAGCCATAAGGATTATTAATTGATCAAAATATACAGAATCAACACATCCACTATTTATTAAATTAAATATAATGAAATTTTATGACTTGGTTGAGTTTAAAATAGCACAAATAATGTACAAAGTATACAATAATCTACTCTGCCACAGTACTCAAAAGTTGTTTGAAATTAGACACTGTCCTTTTGAAATAAGGGGTACAAGTGTGTACAAAAAACCCAAAACAAAAACAAATATTAAGCAAAGGTGTGTCTCCGTTAAACTTGCCTTCCTGCCAATAGCTGATCCCCCATTTCTCCTCCCAAAAACCAAACCAGGCATCATAAAGAATCTTCCCATGATTCTTACTGTGTTAGACTTGTTTATCGGTATATTTGAAGCTTCAAATATAAAGAAACCCAAAAGACAAATAGTTTTCCAGACCATTTCTTTCATCTCACCTAACTGCGGAAAATTCCACAACAATAACTAAATACACATTTAAAATTTATTATATATAAGCATTTATGTAAATAACAAAGCATTTTTTAAATATACATAATTTAAAAAGCACATTTTTACTGACCTTTTGTTTTTCAATCATAACATTTAAAAAGTCACTGGTTGTGACATTTTAAAGGAGTTAATTTGTGGAATAACTTGGGAACTAACCTGAAAAGATGTAATTCACTTGTTGAATTTAAAAAAATGTTTAAAAGCAAAGTTCAATATTATTATTTAAATCAGACATGAGTTAAGAAAATTGTAGAAATGATTTATTTATTTACTTACTTTTCTTTGATGTATCAATATGAGTGTAATGAGATTTGTATACATGAGTGTGTTGATGTATTACTATTGTATTACTATTAATTTTATTTGCATACGCTATATGAGTAGGATTATATATTTTCATTTATTAAAATGTAATCTATTGTAAATAAGTAATAGGATATGAAGAATAAGGGGTAGGACTGGATAAGTTTTCAACTTCTTCCTACTCCCTTGAACATATAAATTGACATTTATTGGATGTTTCTTTTACTTTTAAACTTTCTTTGTTATATATATATATATATATATATATATATATATATATATATATATATATATATATATATATATATATATATATATATATATATACATATATATACATATATATATATATACATACACATATATATATACATATACATATATATATATATATACACATATGTTCAATAAACTTCAAACTTCAAAATGCGTGTTAAATTAAAAAGAAAAATGCAGCCCTACTACTATTAGGTATGCTTACCTATGGACCCCTGGTGCACTTTATGCTGTTTCTGAATAAGGGCATGGTGAAATTCCTGAGCAATGACCTAAATGAAAGAAGAATAAAGCTTTTGGACCTGAAAACAGTCAAACATATGAATCGAGACTTAATTGGCTGTGGATTTATTTACCTTTGGTGTAAGGAACCTTTGGATCCTGCACGAGAGGAAAGGTTTGTCCAGTATGCTGCTGACTGAAGGTCTTTCTCTGGGGTTGTGTTTAAAAAGTTGTGCCAAAAGAGATCGCAGTTCTTGGGAGTAGTGAACAGACACGGGATGATATGAGCCACGGATGATCTTCAAGACGAGGTTCTTCATATTTCCAGCCTCAAACTGGACAGATGCACATTTCATAACGGTGTTACAAATTTGTTTCATAGCTTTTATCCACTTTCCCCTCACACTCTGTGAAATGGACCCTGCATGGCCTACGTCATGATGACGTCACAGTGTTTAATGGAGGCAAAAACAACCGCTGGAGGCAACGAAGTGCAGCTAGAAGTAAACAACGCTGGTTGTCTGTTTATTCTATTCTATTATTATCAGTTTACTCAAATATTAACTCAAATGGCCGTTTTCCACGTCCTTTCCGACGTGAACTTTCTGTGAAAATATGCTGGCCGGTGTTAGAACCACACGCTACTGAGGTGTTTTTGCCTCCAGCTAGGCCCCGCCCTTTACATTGAGTCACATTGTTTACAAACTTTGAAGGGATCTATACACACGTGGACAACATTGTTGGTACCTCCCTCTGTTAATGAATGAAAACTACACAGTGGTCATAGAAATAACTTGAATTTGAAAAATGTGATTTAAAACAAAAAACAAAAAAACAAAAAACTGGAGCTGTGAGCAGCTATAAAGGGTCCTAAATCCTACACACCACCTGCAGTCAATGAAATAATAGGTTTTCTTTTAACTTTTCATCGGGAACATCTAAATGAAATACCCACAGATTCAAGTCAATCGTACACAATTAGTGGGAGGAGTTCATTAACTCTTTGTCTGCCAGGTTCGGCAATTCCCGAACCCTACAAACAGACCGCATAGCGCCACCGACGGGAATTCCCAAAAACTATGCTTTTAATGGGAATTTTCAGAGTAAAGCCTTGGCCAGCGGTGGTCTCAGTTTTAAACTGATCCTGTACTGTAACGAATAACTATGGCCATTAGATGGCAGTGTCGACTCTTTTTTTTTGCGTCATCTCAACCCACCCCCAATGGGAAGAGCAGGGGGTGTGACTTAGTGGCTGCTGTTTGAAACAGTGCCGCTCAGGCTGGCTTGTTACCTGCACTACTGTCTGCTAAAAATACATGAAAAGAAACCACAAATTCAGCTTTTTGGACTTTTTTTTTTTGTGTTGTATCGAACTGTGACCCCAAAACCGAGGTACGCACCGAACTATGACTTCTGTGAATCGTTAAACCCCTTCTTAGAATGCTTTTATTTTGAAGTTGCTCCCAGCAGTGTGAGTTTGGAGTGTTCATATTGCAGTTACAAATGATTGCAACCGAAGTCAACAACACAACTTTGTCCTGAAATCACATTCAATAGCCAGTTAAGGGCGTTTTATTTTATTTTTTTTAAAGCAAGTTCATTACTTTGACATTGCATTGTACTTTTGTTAGCTTTTAGCGTTACCTAACAACGGAAGCAGCTAACAGAGCTAGCGGCTAACAGCGAGAGCCATCTGACTACTTTTCAAAGGCAGCTGAGTTTGACTCTGCACACTTTGATGCTGACAGCCAGTCACTAAATATTAAATCGGCGCATGTCACCGGCCACAGTGCACACTTCCTTCTCACAGAGATGAATGACGAATCGTAATCACTTGATGTCAATTGGCCGCCTGCCCCGTTGATAAAATGTATTCGGCGGATGCCCGACATCCGTACCCCTCCCCAGTCAAAGAAACCTTGGACCAATAGGCAGATAAAAAAAAAAAAAAAAATCTGAATATTTTTCACAACCCAAAGTTGGCAAGTAGGGTCCACGTGTGTAGCTCAACACTGAATGAATTGGAAAATACTCTTACTGTCAGAATACTTACAGCATGCTTAAGGGTGCACATTTCATATAGGACACATCCCAGAGCCCAAATATCACTGTAGAGGAAGGAAAAAGAGGGAGGATAAGGATGATACAAAGGCAGTACTAATAACATATACAAGGTAGATTTACATGCATTCAGTAATACACCAGCTCAATCTATGAAATGTTCCGTCTAGTGCTGGGCAATATGGGAAAAAAAAATCTATCATGATATGGGTCATTTTATATCACGATAACGATATACCACGATATAGATATATTTGCAGTTCTTCCATGAAAAACATACTTTGCTTACATTTTCACACTATATTTGTAAGTAACATTAATGAATGTCACAAATGAATCCAGTAGTGCTGCAATATAAAATAATAAATGTAAACAAAGGAGGCACAGTAGCCTACACATTTTTATAAGGCATAAAAAATAAAGTTCAGACATTTTCAGTCATAAATTAAATGCAGCAACAAAAAATATTTTTCAAAGTGCAAAGTTTCAACTTTCTTATATATGTAACTATGTAGTGCAGCTAGAGTAGTAGAACAGTACTTATCATTATTTGCATTTGGCAAATGCAGTTATATCAAAATAAACACAAACATTCTGTTTTACAGAATCTGCAATCAAACGCGCTATCACCTCTGTTATTTATTTATTTTTTCCAGCGAAGCGTTTCTGCCATACAGGGTGACACGCGCAAAGGACTCCTGTATGTTCTGCTGACTTTGGTTTCTCTTCTTGAGTTTTGTTCCGGATTCACGTATATTATCTTTGTTGACTCGCATCTGTAGGATAGTCATGTGCTCAAGGTGATAAAATAGTTTTTTTGTGTTCGTGTCGGGTGTTGGAATGTTCCTGTGGCACAACTTGTATATTACGGTACTGTTTTATGCTCCTTGTCAGACTGTGAAAGCAAAATGAAACAAACAATAGATGTACCGCCTCCCCCCCCCGGAAAAATTGCCTCTCTGTGGAGTTAAAATGCAATTTGTTTCATTTCGAGGGCCGCTCCTTTGCTTTCTTCCTCCTCCATCGCCTGACTTGCGCGTGCGTGAGATTGTGCGCGTAACTGCGCACATGTTAACGTAAAGCTGCGTGATATCTCAAATGCAGGCAAGCTGCTGTTATAAAGGATGCCGCAAAGTAAAACTAAATGATATAAATGTTACGGGGACGTAAGTTGTTCTGCAAAAGTCGTTTCTTTCTCTTGTTTGACACTTAATACATCAAGTGCATGCATAATGACAAAAATAATACTGTAGCGTTCTAATACTGCATACAGTATAGATATCTTTGTCTAAAAAGAGTGTAAATGACGATAGAGATGACAGGTAAGAAAGGGCACGATAAACATGTTTCTATTGTGATGGCGATATATATCGCCATATCGCCCAGCAGTAGTTCCGTCCAAGACAAAAATAAAGGGATTTATTCACTGTTCCACAACATTTGGAGAAGGGTTTACAAACCAATTCACATTCAAAACCTTATCTTGCAGGAATTCCAGTCAGTGCAAAAAACAAATATGTTACTGTGACTGACAAAGACAAAAAACATGCAGTAGTGATCCATTACCTTTTGTTGTTGTACGGTTTATTTTCACAGATCTCTGGTGAAAGGTAATAGGGGGTTCCAATGCATGTTCTTGCAAGTTCCACCGTGCTGGGAAAAAAAAAAAAATTGGGGGAAAGAAAAACAGACTTGAACATGCTTTATGAATCCTAAATAACGGCTTCATTTTTCTAGAATGCTCTTGTACCTGTTTAGCACCCTTGCAATCCCAAAGTCCCCAAGTTGCACAGTCCCATCTTTTGTTAAAAATATGTTCTATAAAAAGACAGCATAAATACAATTATAATATTTAATAGAGTCGATGGAGAATAAAAAAGGTCAAAGAAAAGTATATTTCTGTGGTACATAGCACCTGTGATTTGAGGTCCCTATGAAGGATTTTTCTATCATGGACATGCTTTAGTGCTAAGCAAATCTGCACAAACCAATCTAGGATCTAGAAGGGAAGAAATTTTGAGAATCAATGCATTGAAAGTCACATTTTCCAATGCCCATTTTCCATCGCATTTTGCACACTTTCATGCGGTAGAAAGAAAAAAAAATAATCATCTGCCCTGAAAGTTCATGATGAATTTTCAGATTATGCAACTCACCTGTTCCTCTGTGAAAAGCATTCCTTTCTGAGAATTAATCTTCTTAAATAGATCACCACCCTCACAGTAGTCCATAACAATATAGAGACAGCCACCCTCTACAATGTCATATGGCATCAGGAAAAACATTTATTTATTTTAATAACATCGTTTTAATTGATGATACATTCTTTCACGTTTGCAGAGAGCATATCTACTCAAGCATACCTTCAAAAGACTCCTTATACTGGACAATGTTTGGATGACTCATATTTGCAAGAACTGCCACTTCTTTCCGAGATTCTTGTCTCTCTTTAGCCGACATCTGATAATGTACATTATGGGTCAATATTAAAGCAGTAAAATGTATGTTTACATGTAATGGGGAAACTTGATGAACTGCATGTCTTACCCCAGATATGCTGACCTCCTTGATGACATATTGATGGCCATCCTTTTTGGCTTTGACAAGGACAGCCTTCCCAAATGAACCTTCCCCAATTTTCTTCACCTTTTCATACTTGTCCATATTAATAATGAAATGAGTGGTATGTCATTCTGGGTCTGGAGCGAAGGGGGGGGGACTCAAGATAATAAACTTGAGAATATTTCCCAAATATATCAAGAAGAAAAACGCTGTTAGCACAGAGCTACACCTTCGAATAAGATTGGCTCAGTGCTGCGAATCTGAATTTGGTCATATTTCGCTCTGCAAACACACAATTACGTCCATTTATGTAACGCAAACAAGAATTCCTAAGTGATAGCAAAACAGCTAATGTTAAGCTTACAATTTAGCAACACGAGGATGGCGGAATTAGCCCAATTAAACCCCAGCACACGAACACAACCGTATAAAATCTACAAATACGTTTGAACTATGAACGATGTCAAAATGTAGTTATGTAAGTCATATTTATCTTACCATTACCTATTCTATCGAGCTTACATCGTCTCTTTTTGTTGCGCTGCAACACTTGAATTCTACCTAGCGCTAGCAGTCTATCAATAACTTTATTCTCATTGGCCATGGTCAATTTTGGCGTTATTCTACTGGTTCACACGTCTGTCCGTCATTTTGACAACAGTAGTTCCCACCCACACAACATGGCCGTTTTTGTGTGGAGGCTCTCCATAGCAACCAAACGCCGGCTAAAAAAAAAATTCATATTCCCAATCTAGGTACCGTAATGGGCTCCAGGTGGAGGAGTGGAACCGTCACTTTCCTTTGGTGCCGGTTGGCGTGGGTTCGACCATCCACCTGGGAGAGGCCCATGTATGTGGCCTACAAGAAGTAGACCACGTGTGTGAGTGGGTATATATATATTTAAAAAAAAAATCTAGTTACCGTAAACTTACTTGATATCCATGAGACATGAATCTGTTAAATTAATATTATGATTTGTTGTAGTTTTGTATTGATGATAATATTGGTGCTATTGTAGCGAGCAGTGACGGGAGTCGGAGGCAGAGTGTTGAAGTCCGGAGCCAAAGACCGGCGGTTTATTGATATCAGCTTCTCATCGTTTAACAGCAACAACAACTCACTCTGCGCGAGGCTCACAGACCTACCAACATTTTGTTCTTTTATCCTTTCATCCTTTCATCCTTTCATCCCAACAAACTCCCCCTTCGTCCCAACGTTCCGTGGGTGAATTATGTTCTAATCACTACACAAGCCCCCCCAGAATTCACCCACAATCAAACTCCGGATGACGGGGCGGCAAAACTGCCCGACCCCTGCGGGTACAGGACCCAGGGAGCGAGGGCGGGAGGGACACAGCAGAAACACCAGAACAGTCCCGCGCACCAACTGGCGGGGATGCAGGAACAACTGGAAGGGACCCCAGACGGTCCACAAGGCGCAGCCCAGGGGGGCGGCCGCGGCGGGGGCGCGGGGCACGTCCAAGGGTTCGGCCAGGTCAACATGAGCCGGTTTAACTTGCAACCCGGTGTCGGAGCCCCGAAGCGACTGGGTGTCACGGTCGGAAGCCTGGTCGGCCGCCATCCGGGAAAAGTCGAAGCCCAGCTGTACCGTGTTGACGGCTGCCCTGGACAGACAATCCGCGACGACGTCGTCCTTGCCAGCGATATGTCGGATGTCCGTGGTGTATCCAGATATGAACGACAACTGTCGCTGTTGCCGCGCGGACCACGGCTCGGACAACTTCGACATGGAGAAGGCGAGCGGCATGTGATCGACGAAGACCGTGAACTCACGGCCCTCCAGGATGAAGCGGAAGAGGCGGAAGAACCTGTGGTAAAAAGTCACCATCCCGAGGAACTCCCGAAGACCCTGGGCCGTCCGGGGTCGAGGAAAAGCGGCAACAGCTTCCACTTTTGCCGGGAGCGGGGTGGCGCCGTCCTCGTTGATGAGGTGGCCGAGGTATTGGATGGAGGGCACACCAAAGACACATTCTGTCTTAGTGCCGTAGGTCCGGATCGGTGCATCGTTGGCCGCTGACAGGTGCGGGCCGTGAGTGGCCCCGGCAGCATCTTCAGCCGAGGCAGGCAACACGCTTCTGCGGGCGCCGGAGTCACAGAGGAACTTGAGTCTGGAGAGGGTGTCCATGATAAACAGCAGCCGGCACTCTGCGCCCCCACTCACAGCTGCAACTGAGTGGAGGCGTCGCCGTTTCCCGACGCAACAAAGGAGCAAGGGGCGCGGCACCTCTTCGCCTTGGTACCAAAACGTGCGTGAAAATAGCATAAGCCAGGGGCTGATCGGCCATCCACGGCAGCACGTACCTTATGAGGTGCCGTTGCGGCCGCCGGGACCGGAAAGGTGCGTACAGAGGCCAAGACCTCGTGGTTGTGACGCTGGGTGGCCAGGAAAAAGCGGTCAGCTTCCTCCGCCAGAGCACGTGGCTCGGAGATGGTAGTGTTCGCTAGCGCCGTAGCTCTGGCCGCCGTGGAGCTCCCGAGCGCGGCCCCGACGTGGTAGTAGCGCGTGGAATCGTCCGTAATTCCACGGATGGCAAACTGAGCTTCAGCTTGTACAAACCACGTCGCCGCGGCCGACTCCCAAAACTCCGGTAACTTGAGACCAGCGGAGTTCGCCATGTCGCTCAATTCGATCAAATTCTCAGCCTCGGAAACGTCAACGAGGCGGATGTCGGGGTCACCAATGTAGCGAGCAGTGACGGGAGTCGGAGGCAGAGTGTTGAAATCCGGAGCCAAAGACCGGCGGTTTATTGATATCAGCTTCTCATCGTTTAACAGCAACAACAACTCACTCTGCGCGAGGCTCACAGACCTACCAACATTTTGTTCTTTTATCCTTTCATCCTTTCATCCTTTCATCCCAACAAACTCCCCCTTCGTCCCAACGTTCCGTGGGTGAATTATGTTCTAATCACTACACTGAACGAAAACAAAACGGAGCTCATTGTTTTCGGCAATAAAGAAAAGAGGATTGCTGTTAAAAAACAGCTTGAGTCACTGTCTTTAGAAACTAAAGACCAAGTTCGAAATCTTGGGGTATTAATAGACTCAGATCTGACCTTCAGTAATCATATTAAATTTATCACTAAAACAGCCTTTTACCAGCTGAAAAACATATCCAGACTGAAGGACTGCATGCTTCAAGCAGACCAAGAGAAGCTTATCCATGCTTTTATCTCCAGCAGACTAGATTACTGTAACGGTCTTCTGACTGGACTCTCTCAAAAGAACGAGAATGAGACAGTTGCAGCTCATTCAGGACGCTGCAGCTCGAGTTCTGACCAAAACAAAGAGATCAGAACATATTACTCCAGTACTTAAGGATTTACACTGGCTCCCAGTCAGCTGTAGAATAGATTTTAAAGTTCTGCTACTCGTCTATAAATCACTAAATGGTTTGGGTCCTGAATATATCCAAGAAATGCTGATTGAGTGCAAACCCAGCAGGGCTCTGAGATCTACAGACTTGGGCCAACTAGTGGAACCCAGAGTTCGAAGCAAACATGGTGAAGCTGAATTTAGCTATTATGCTGCATACAGATGGAATAGGCTACCAACAGAAGTGAAGTCAGCCCCGAGTGTAAATGCTTTCAAATCCAGGTTAAAAACTTTGCTTTTTTCTTATACCTTTGATTAGGGACTTTTAAACAGCTTTAATTAAGTGTTTTTTTAATTTTTATTTTTATTTTTTATTTTTATTTTTATTTTTATCATTATCATTTTAAACTTCCTTATGTTAAATTCTTTAAAGTTTGTTGAATAATGTTTTAAGATTGTTAGTTTGTAACCTATTTTCATTTATTTTTCTTCCTCTGAATGTTAACTACTGTTTCTTGATGCTTATGTGTTGTCTTTCCTCGTGTAAAGCACATTGAGTTGCCTTGTGTATGAAATGTGCTATACAAATAAACTTGCCTTGCCTTGCCTTGCCTACACTATAATATTTTAACAGAGACGTCACATTTGCGTGCAGCTCAAAGAAAAAGGCACACCTGAATGGAATTGTGCAGGTGAAAGACGTCGAGTCGAACCTTCCAAATGAGACGTCAACATTAGACAAAGGCCCAATCAAAACTATTCAACAAGTTGTGTGTGATTAACCCAGTTAAAAGGGATACAGCATGTCGGGTAGCCTAATTATATATATATATATATATATATATATATATATATATATATATATATATATATATATATATATATATATATATATATATATATATATATATTTAAATTAACATCTTACTGTCTACAGCAGTGATTCACAGCTAGGGACTCAAAAGTGAGTCATGGACATATGGGTGGGTCACAGTCAGACAGGTAGTAAAAATCACATGTGATCCTGGATTGTTTCATACTGTTTTTAATGCAAATATTTACTTATGTAATTATGACTCTACATTCTATATATTAAAGGTTATTTTGTCCCGAGGTGACATTTGTTGAAACCACTGATTCTACGTGACCCACACAAAACGGTCAATTGTTGAAGTAGGAAAGATTACAGCTTGTCATTGTAGCGTTTTTCCATACAAGCCTCATGTTAAAAATAAATACAAATGCTAGATTCCATGGAAACAACTTAGAATGTATGTACAATACAATGGTACATTATCTACACACACCTGACAAACATAGTGTTAATGCCCTATGTGTTCAAGCATGACACAATTGCTGATGCGCTTCAGTCAATTTATTATGATGAGCTATACAAGTAGAATGCACCTTCATTCAGGAGCTGTTATCGGCTATAACTCATGCACAGTGGCTCCACGCAGATACTCACACAGACTCTGACTTGAGCTAACATTCAAGATAAATGGCCATTTGCGCTTTCATTTGAAATTTTTAACAGGCCCACACTTAACACAGTACACAAAGTGCTAGAAATATTACAATACATAGATCTTTCGCCACTTAAAATTAAATAGTCACTAATGTCAAAGAAAACGAAACACGTAAAGACATGATAAGAAAACCTGGCTATAAGTTAAAAAAAAAAAAACTGTCACATAAAAACACATTTTTTTAGAAGAAAATTACATATTTCTGGTGAGTCTGTTGCTATAGTTGAATGCCAGTGCTAAATGCTGTTAAGAAGTGGTGTCCAAACTCCGGCCCGGGGGCCATTTTTGCCTTCCATTTTTCAGTGGCCCGCGACATATGCAAAAAATGGCATTGACTCAGTTCAAATAAAATAAACAAAGCAAAAATGTTTGGAGATGGTCAAAGTAAGAAGGGAGGGTATCAAGAAACGGGTGCCATTAAAGGTTATTTTAGTTAACTTAAAACTAATGAAAAAACTAAAACTAAAATTCAAAAAACAATATTGTTACCAAAATAAAATAAAAACGAAAATGCTTTTTTTTTTTTTTAAACTACATTTTATGTTTACAAGACTAACTAAAACGAACTATAATTATAGCAAACATTTCCTTCGTTTTAGTCTTTGGTAATTTATTTAATGCATGAGCCTTTGGGGATGATTTTAAATGTGATTTTTAGTAGATTTATTTTGATATAAACCGTAATAATGACGTTTGAAAATATGTCACACATAAGTGACATCATCTAGCAGCAGCCAATAGAAAAGCAACTTCAGATGACGTTGCTCCCATGGTGTTTTTTAAATATTGCGCACAAGTAATACACATTTAAAAATAATAATAATAATACTCATACTGAAACTAAAAAACTAAACTAAATCTAAGCATTTTTTAAGGAACTAAACTAATAAAAACTAACAGAACCACCCTGAAAATGAATACAAACTAACTAAAATGAAAAATTCCAAAACTATAATGACCCTACTACCATATTACAAATAAACTGGTTTATATACTGTAGCCACTAGCCATCCATCCATCCATCCATCCATTTTCTTCACCGTTTATTCCTCACAAAGGTCGCGGGGGGTGCTGGAGCCTATCTCAGCTGGCTTTGGGCAGTAAGCGGGAACACTCTGGACTAGTTGCCAGCCAATCACAGTATATATACTGTAGCATTTTTCTAAATATGCAACAGCACAGGGCGGCACGGTGGATGACTGGATATCACGTCCGCCTCCCAGTACTGAGGACTCGGGTTCGAGTCCAGGCTCCAGCCTTCCTGGGTGGAGTTTGCATGTTCTCCCCGTGCCTGCGTGGCTCATCTCCAGGTACTCCGGTCTCCTCCCAAAGACATGCATGGCAGGTTAATTGGATGCTCCGAATTGTCCCTAGGTGTGCTTGTGAGTGTGGATGGCTGTCTGTCTCTGTGTACCCTGCGATTGTCTGGCAACCAGTCCAGGGTGTACCCCGCCTACTGCCTAAATCCAGCTGAGATAGGCTCCAGCACCCCCCGAGACCCTTGTGAGGAATAAGCGGTCAAGAAAATGGATGGATGGGTGGATGGATGCAAAAGCACAAATAAATTATTTGTACAATTTTTAGGACTAAACACATTTTCTCTTCAAAACTTTATGTGGCCCTTGCGTCCTTCTGATTTACTGTATGCGCCCCTCAAATTAAAAAGTTTGGACACCCCTGCTATAGTTGAATGCCAGTGCTAAATGCTGTAAAGAAATGTTTCAGTCTTGTAAGTCGTCTAAAAACTCCTCTATTTCTCTACACATTCTGTTTCTTTTCCTTTCCCTAATTTTTTCCAGAATTTGGATGCTGTTTCCACGATAGACAGATGGATACTGTATTGCTGCTGCTCTCATGTAATATTCTATCGACTTGTAGCTCTGCCTTTGAGTGAGGTGTAAATATTTTGCATAATAGTTATAGAGCATCTGTCTGTCTCCAGGTTCCTGTTCACTCTGATCTAGTAGTTCCTCAAATATCTTATCAGCTTTAGCTTGGTTGTGAGTCGACTTTACATATATATTTGCAAGAGTTATTTTTCTCTTTAGTGAAGATTGATGGTAGAGATCAATCACTTCTCTGTAGAGGCTGATTGCCCTGTCAACCACCATTTGTTCCGGTGGACTGTGCCTGTGTAAAAGAATTTTCTTTTTGTAGCAGATTGCAGCGCACCTCTTCAGATAACGTTCTCCTGGGTGTCTTTCAAGAGCTTCTTCTGCCAAATCAAGAGCTTCATCCAGTGATAAATACACTCTGTACAATTTAAGTAATGGTTTAATACCATTGTAGCTGCTGACAGGCTTTTTCAAAATCTTCTTCGCCAACTGGCATGCTTCACCTTCAATTCTTCTTCCTCTAGCAGCACAAGCTGCTAGGTAAATTGCTGCAAGGTATAGGTTATCCGGGTCGTGTTTCTTAGCTATTTTCAGTTTCTCAAAAGTGTTTGCATCTAGTTGGGTTTTATAAAGCTTAAAAGTACTCACTAGTGCTAAGACATGACTGGAGTGCCATTCAGTCATATCTGGCTGCATCCTGATGGCTCTCTGAAAATATTGCACTGCCAGAAGAGTATTGTCTTTTCCAAATTTCATCAGAGCCCAGGCCTTTTCAGCGCTGATCTCTGGGTGGAGTTCCTCTTCACATGATGAAGGATATTCATTCAGAAGAAAATCAACCTTGGATAGGTAAGTCTGACTTTTTGTCTGTTCTCCCATTTGGTAATGCAGCCAAGCCAAGTTCCCGTAGTTCACCACCAGCCAAGGGCCCTCCTCTGAGACAGTGTTTCGTATCTGACGCAATGCCTCTGCAGCCCTGCTGAAGAAACACAGGGCATCTTTTGTACTCCCGAGCTGGTAGTGTACGTAACCCTGCAAGTTGTAAATATGTCCTAGCCAGTTGTATCCCTCCACGGTACCAATGTCTTCCAGCTTATCCCTGAGAAGGAAAAGTTTGGATCTTTGGGTGTTCAGGTTCCACATGAAATGACATTGGAGGCTCTCCAGCTTGGCCTTCAGTGTTGTTGGAGTTCGAGCAGCACTGAAAGAGTACAAGAACCGGTGTTAAGGTGTAACAAAGGAATGAAACAATGATACGTAAAAATTAGAAAGGAACATTAATGAAAGACAACAAATAAATAATTAACACAATTGAAAAGAGAATTGAGGCCAGTTACACATTAAACATAAGTAGACACAGCAGTTTAAGTAAAGATCCTCCACCACATAATAGAAAGGGTTTAAAACAAGCAAACAAACAGCAAAAGTAGTGGAGTGATGGACGGTCACACAGCACCACTAAGCACAAACAATGTTAAATATACTACAATGTCACTAATCACAAAGGCAGAAGAAATCATTCACCCCATCATGTAGCTGGGACCTATTTGTTTCTCTCGAGATACCTTTACTCTTTGTGCAATTTATTGCTGAAGGTGCGGCAAGAGAACATCAGTTAAACTTTTATGGTGCAGTAAAAACATTCAACGTGGAGATTGTTGTTGGACTTTGTGTACCTTCTTCAACAGTATGGTGATGGACAAACATTTTTAATGAGATATGTTGGATGTTGCTATCTTCATTTTGGCGTGTTTCATCTTAAGTTATTTAAGATGAAAAGAATTTTTTTATTTTGTCGCACGCCTTTGCTGTAGCGATGCATTGTTTGAGAAGAAAAATGCTTTTTTTTGAGAGTCTAAACATGGCCGAAAACTCACAAAACTTTGCACACAGATCAGACCTCTCACGATAATGAATATTTTATAGATTTGTTGTGCAATTTGTAATAAATGGCTTAATAGCGCCCTCTAAACATTCTTATCAAGTCCGATTATATGATTCAGCTCGATGTGTGAATATTGGGAGGCATACCTATCAACGTAATATCTACAAAAAAGTATTCTATAGCTATGTGCCAATCCATTTTGATTTTATGTTGTTAATTTTGCATCATTTTTGGCCTTTCCATGAAACTTTAAAAAGCATGGCAAAAACGTTTACTATTCAGATGGTTTCCTATGAAACAGTACCCCAACTTGCCAGTACCCCGACGTGCAAATACCCCAACGTGGCCCGGGTTGCGAGAGCCCATTATAGCTGCTCGCAGCTCTAGTGTTATGTTTGGGGGGGGGTTTGTCTTTCTGTAAAGCGCTTTGTGACAGTTCAGGCTGTTTGAAAGCGCTATATAAATCAACTTGAGTTGAGTTGAGTTGAGATAATGGATGGATGGATGAAAAATAGTGTGATTCTTACAGTGACAGCTTCACATGGCCATTTCTGTGCACGCCTTTAAAGGCAAGGCAAGTTTATTTGTATAGCACATTTCATACATAAGGCAAGGCAAGGCAAGTTTATTTGTATAGCACATTTCATACATAAGGCAAGGCAAGGCAAGTTTATTTGTATAGCACATTTCATACACAAGGCAACTCAATGTGCTTTACACAAGGAAAGACAACACATAAGCATCAAGAAACAGTAGTGAACATTCAGAGGAGGAAAAATAAATGAAAATAGGTTACAAAATTTACTAAAAAGAACATACAATAACAATCTTAAAACATTATTCAACAAACTTTAAAACATTTAACATAAGGAAGTTTAAAATAATAAAAAACACTTAATTAAAGCTGTTTAAAAGTCCCTAATTAAAGGTATAAGAAAAAAGCAAAGTTTTTAACCTGGATTTAAAAGCATTTACACTCGGGGCTGACTTCACTTCTGTTGGAAGCCTATTCAATCTGTGTGCAGCATAATAGGTAAATTCAGCTTCACCATGTTTGCTTCGAACTCTGGGTTCCACTAGTTGGCCCAAGTCTGTAGATCTCAGAGCCCTGCTGGGTTTGCACTCAATCAGCATTTCTTGGATATATTCAGGACCCAAACCATTTAGTGATTTATAGACGAGTAGCAGAACTTTAAAATCTATTCTACAGCTGACTGGGAGCCAGTGTAAATCCTTAAGTACTGGAGTAATATGTTCTGATCTCTTTGTTTTGGTCAGAACTCGAGCTGCAGCGTCCTGAATGAGCTGCAACTGTCTCATTCTCGTTCTTTTGAGAGAGTCCAGTCAGAAGACCGTTACAATAATCTAGTCTGCTGGAGATAAAAGCATGGATAAGCTTCTCTCGGTCTGCTTGAAGGATGCAGTCCTTCAGTCTGGATATGTTTTTCAGCTGGTAAAAGGCTGTTTCAGTGATGAATTTAATATGATTGCTGAAGGTCAGGTCTGAGTCTATTAGTACCCCAAGATTTCGAACTTGGTTTTAGTTTCTAAAGACAGTGACTCAAGCTGTTTTTTAACTGCAATCCTCTTTTCTTTATTGCGGAAAACAACGAGCTCGGTTTTGTTTTCGTTCAGCTGAAGGAAATTTTGGTTCATCCAGTTGTTAATTTGCTCTAGAGAATGACACAATACGTTAATAGAACTGCTGTCATTTGGGGACATTGATAAATACAGTTGTGTGTCATCTGCATAACTATGATAGTCAACATTGGTGTTCTGAAGCATTTGACCCAAAGGTAACATACAGACTGAACAACAGGGGTCCAAGGACTGAGCCTTGAGGGATTACACATGTCATGGCCATTCGATCATATTCAAAATTTCCAATGGTCACAAAGTAACTCCTTTCCTCCAAGTAGGACCTGAACCATTTAAGGACTTCCATTTAACCCCACCCAAGTTTCCAGCCTGTCCAACAGTATATTATGATCAATTGTGCCAAATGCTGCACTGAGGTCCAACAAGACGAGCACTGATACCTTCCCTGCATCAGTGCTCAATCTTATATCGTTCAGTACTCTAATCAGAGCTGTTTCTGTACTGTGAAGAGGTCGGAAACCTGACTGGAATTTATCCAAAAGTCTGTTTAAGCTCAAGAAATTGCTGAGTTGATTAAAAATCACTTTTTCAACTATTTTTGTTACGAAGGGAAGGTTTGCGATTGGTCTAAAATTTGCTAGCAGGGGGACATCTAGTGTTCTGTTTTTAGAATGGGCTTGATCTACTTTCAGAGATTCAGGAAAAACACCTGATTGAAGTGAGCAGTTAATTATTTGCTGTAAATCGATTTGAACAGATTTCACAATGGTTTTGAAAAAGCCAGATGGTATTGACTCAAGATAGCTTGTGGAAGGTTTCAATTGCTGAACCAAGTTTACTATAGTATTTTGATCCACTGAGTCAAATTCTGTCATGGTAATTAAATTATTCCGAGGTGATTTTAAGTGCTGCATCATTTTGTTATTTTGCTGGTTTGTAACAATGTTTGACCTGATGGCTTGTACTTTTTCACTAAAGTAGCAGGCAAATTCATTGCATTTATCTGTTGAGAGGAGTTCTGGCGCTGTTTGATTTGGGGGATTTGTGAGTTTGTCAACCACGGCAAATAGAGTGCATGTATTGTTGAGGTTCCTACTAATAATTTCAGAAAAGTGTTGTTGTCTAGCTATTACTAACTGTTGGTTAAAATGACAAAGACATTGTCTGTACAGGTCAAAATGAACTTGAAGTTGAGATTTTCTCCACTTTCGCTCTGCTTTTCTGCATTTAGATTTCAAAATCATTATGTTGGTAGCACACCTCCAAGGTGTTTTAGTTCGGGATGAAATGGTCTTAGTTTTAATAGGAGCAACAGCATCCAAAACATTTAAGATTTTTGAGGTGAATTCATCCAGAAGTTCATCAACGGTCTCTGCATTTACAGTTGGTGATGCAGCCATTAATTCCATAAACATGTTGCTTGTATTCTCATGTATGTACCTTTTTTTAATAGAGACAGTAGTTGTTTGAACTTCAGGAATTGTTTGTAATCCAAAAAAACACACAGGAATGATCTGAAATAGCCAGATCTTTCACCTCAACAGATAAAATGTCAACACCTTTAGAGATGACGAGATCAAGAATGTGACCTTGATTGTGTGTTGGACCTTTTACATGTTGTGAGAGACCAAAAGTATCAAGTATATTACAAAATTCTTTGGTATTTTTATCCAAGTTGTTGTCAATATGAAAGTTAAAGTCTCCAGTTAAGACCAGATAGTCATAGTCGGTACAAATTACTGACAGCATTTCTTCAAATTCCTCCATGAATATGCCTTTTTGTTTCGGAGGTCTATAAATTATGACAATGACGATACTTGGTTCACCTTTTACCAAAAGATTAAGATATTCAAATGAATTAAACCCTCCCAGTAAAATTTCTTTACACTGAAATAGAGATTTAAAAATGGCAGCAAGTCCACCACCTTTTTTGCCATTTCGACATTTGTTCATGAAACTAAAATTTGTTGGTGTTGCCTCATTCAGAACAGTGTTGCAGGAACCTTCTGTTAGCCATGTTTCACTGAGGAGAAATAAGTCAAGATCATATGTCATAATAATGTCAGGAATCAACAATGATTTGTTAACTAGTGATCTTGTATTTAGTAGCGCTAGTATCACAGTGGTAATTGGAGACGCTGGTTTAGTCAGAGGTTGACAAGCTATACTGACTAGGTTTGTAGCTTCTGACTTATTTCTTCTCATTTCTTTTGCCAACTTTCTATTTCTTGTAATCACAGGAATGCTACAAGGCAACTCAATGTGCTTTACACAAGGAAAGACAACACATAAGCATCAACAAAAACAATAGTTAACATTTACAGGAGTAGAGAAAATAAAAGTAGGTTGCAAAATTGACTCAAAGAACATACATTGACAATGTTAAAACATTCAGCAAACTTTAAAAACATTTAGCACTATGACGTTTAAAATAATAATAAATATAATAATTAAAAGGAAAAAAACACATGATTAATTAAAACTTTAAAAAACCTTAATCAAAGGTATGAGAGAAAAAAAGCAAAGTTGTTAACCTGGATTTAAAAGCATTCACACTAGTTGATTTGACGAACCACCGTGAAGACACGATGTACTGCAATTACGCTACGTTCGCCTTTCGGTGGCGCTGCGCTACAATTTTGGTGTTCAAATGAAAGTCACGTGTTTTCGGTGACGAGAGCGCCAACAGCCGTCTTAGTTAAAACAGCGAAATATACTCAAAAATACAAATAATACTACTTAACGTTAGTTTGAGTTAAGATTATGGTTATGTTTAGTGTTATAGTTAAAGTTACGTTTAGGCTTAGCAAAAAAGTAAGACGGAAGAGGTCACATGTTTCTGGTAGAGCTCCACTCGCTCATGGCCTGTGTTGTCAAGACGCTATCGGTGACCCTGCACGATCGGTGACGCACACGTGCAGAAGATCCCGCCATCTTGGATCGGCAACTACGGCAAACACACTAGAACAAATACCTTGATATGCGTACGCGATCGTGCATTTTCGTAAAGGCGCAATAAACATTGACAAAAACATATACATTACATTATAGTGAGTCTGCATTGTTGTACTCTACAGTAAGTTGCGGTGTGTGTGTTTTAAATGGCCCCCCTGCCCCACCCACCCTCAAAACCTATCCTATAATATTGGCCATATATTGTTCTAAAGACAATAACAATACTGCAGACTAAACGTAAATTATAACAATGAAGACTCCCTAGGAATGTAATGGAGTCAAACGTAAAACGTTCGACTTTAAACCCTGTAGAATTAAAATAGGTTCTTTATAATGCATCAACAAGCTAAGGTTTTTTTTTTTTTATGGATCATGTTTAACGAACGCGCACTATCGCGCAGGCATATAAAGATATTTTGTTCTAGTGGAGTTCCCGTAGTCAGCGATCCAAGATGGCGGTTCTTCTGCGCATGCGCGTCACTGATCGTGCAAAGTCACCGATAGCGTCTTGACAATCCATTCATGTTTTTTTTTTTTGTCGAGTCGCGCCGGGAGTGACGTCATTCGGCCGACAAATTTGGCCTTCGGAGGACCCAGCCTTGTGTATTTGGATACAGGCATGGTCTGCAGCGAGACCCCGACCCTTGGTTCCAGGCTGCAGCGCCCAAAAAAAAAAAAAAACCCTACTCGGCCAGGCGGGGTCTATACTGTACACGTGTTTGCGTTCAGCCAGTAAGAGAGTTCCGCCGTGGAGAAAAGATAGCGTCATTTGAGTGACGTCACGGGTTCTGCGACAGGACCACAAGCAGTCGTTCGCATGTTGCAGGAATACAGTAGATTTATACCTAATTTAGGTATTGGACTGATTGCGAGTTACACACGGTAGTGCAAACTTTTGATTCAAATATAAAACATGCATGCAGTTTGTGTAAATCTAGGCATTGTCTTTCAGCGTTGTCTGGAGGTGGTTACACTTGTGTTTAGTTCATTTATGAAAAACATCACGGGCATTATTTTTATTTGCAGACGAGGATGTGACTGAATGTCTGTTTTGCTGCGGGACGACAAGGAGGAGGAAGACAGGCGGTCTGAGATTTGCAGCGGAATGGAGACGTGGACTCCCAATCCCCGAGCTAAACCATTCATACCCCGCCAGCAAAGAAGCTTGTATCTCACTTACAAATACAAGCTTTTCAACAAGAGGACCATTCGTCGGTTCTGTCAGGTGAGACAAAAGTTTCTGTTATATGCGACTTATATTTACACAAAGCTTGCCATATACGTCTAGTGTCACTAATATATGTTATTTGTAAGTGCAGATTCTGCCGTAAAACAGTTTTGGGAATAAACTATTCAATGGTTATTTTTGCCGAGACTATCAACTCCCCTGCTAGCGTTGTTTTGCCGTGAACGACTCCCTTTGGCCAATCGCCGGAGCGATATATACTTGGCCTGGTGTGAATGGCTATTTTACCGTGATTATAGTAGATTGGCTGTGAATAGGATATTTTACCGTAATGTGTAGGCTGCTGGGAATTGATTAGTTTGCCGTGAGTCATGCACTGTGCACGCATAAAGTTTTCATCTTGTTTTTCCACTGAACACAAGTTGTTTTCGGCATTACAAGGCTTGCTTGTTACAAATAAAAGAGGTGAAGCTCATTTGTAATAAGTGAAGTGTACATTACGTTCGCACGTGTGAAAATCAAGTAAAAAATAAAAAAGCAGAGGTGGACATTGTCATTGACTGGAATTGATGATTGATGGAAGTGCCTACCTTTTGGCGTGTGCTTCAGCACTTTCAGTGAATGCTTGATAATGTGAATCCTCACAAAAATACACGGAGTGAGAGAGACCGTGTTGAGGGTGAAGCTTTGTAAACCTTTGAGGCTTTTTTTTTTTTTCCAAAATGTGCCCAAAAAAATATTAGGCGCTTTGGTGCTCAAAGCAACATTGGGACATCAATGGACGAAAGAAGTTAGAGCAACCTATGTCACTCACATATTTTTCATCAATAAAAGTCTAAATAAATCCGATACAGAGCATGTATTATTCACAGAAGCCCGAGCTGATTTAAAAAAACAAAACAAAAACGTTTTTCATAAATAAAATATGATTGACGGGAGTATTTTGATGTTTATTAAAAACGGGAGTACTTGTTAACAATTACAAAAGGACACAGGCCATGGATGTAATTATTTTTTTCTTTGTTTGTTAAAAAACAACAACAAACAAACACACAATCGAAGGTTTTATGTGACTCCTCTTCACGCTCTCTAATTTTGCAACTTTGAAAATATGCGTCATTCACTGTAATAAAAAAAAAAAAAAAGCACCAGATCTACTCAGTTAAAATGAGGCAACAGATTACAAGCAATAGTACAATATTATTAATCAAATTTCACTATGCTTGGTATTGAGTAAATATTAAGCGAGACCCTTAATAGTTTACATTTAATATAAGAAGCTTTGAATAGAGAAGCATAAAGTTTTTTTTTTTCCGTCACTCAAACAAAGTCTGAGCCATGCCATGTATGTGTAACTGTACACTTTAAAGCTTGCAGGCATTGTTTAAAAGGCTTTAAGCCTTGAGTGACAAAATGACAGGTGGGATGGAAGATTATCGGCCGAGCTGATTATCGTTACAGATATTTGTCACTGACAAATATGGGCATTGACCTTTTTTTACGAATCTGAAGGCCGATAAAGCTGGTATCTCACTGAGTGGTGAATGCTTGCGAACGTGGCAAAATTGAGGGTTTTCATCAGGATTTGTAAGATGTTCAGACAGTTTTTACTTTTCACAAAACCATTTGGAACATATTAGGAAAATTTTAACTGTTTGCGAAGATTTTTTGAAACCTTTTTACGAACCCTGACGAAAACCCTAAATTAGCTTACATTCACATGCATTTGTCACTCAGTGAGATGCAGGGAAATTTTTATTTATGTATTTATTTAAATTCCACTTTATAAAAAAATTACACTGGAAACTCCCTACACTTTAAAAAAAAAATAAAAATAAATAAATAATAATAATAATAATAATAATAATAATAATAGGTTTTGGGTTAGGTGTACGTACATTAGGGCTGGGTATTGCGCCCACCTCACGATACGATACGTATCACGATACAGGGGTCACGATTCGATACGTATCGCAATACATATGTATCCCAATACTTGATCTTCAGAGCGATACGTATCCCGATATTTCACATTCATTTACTTGAATTTTATAATAATTATTATTATTGATTATTATTAAAATAATATTATGCTGGATGACAAAAATGTTTTTGTTAGTAGCTCTTCTGGTTTACCACCAAGCGGCATGCCTGGTTTAAATGTGTACGCACTGCAGAGCAAGGAGCCGTTTTCACAGACACACCGGGAAAATGTATTAATAGGCATGAGCCGATATGAGTAAAAATATCAAAGTATTAAAATTACAGCTCTAAAATGTGTGTGTTTTGAAATATTTGGGGAAATAAAAACAGCATTTTTTTTCATGTAACACATTTCTATTTTGTTTTTTAAACAAAATATAGGAAAATTGGTACATTAAGACACATGTGCCATGTTAAGTTTATAAGTAAATAAATGTTGATATTCTTCCTCTGCTTTAATTTTTCTTAGCAATACACAGTGTCCAATCACTGGTGTGCTATTTTTGCATTAATTGAAGGCAATTAACTTCAAAGACGTTGCTGGTTTTTATTTTTTAGGTACAATGCAAGCTGCAAAGGCAAACGTTAACAGGCTATTTAAAGTTAACGAGCAATATCGATTCTGACACCTGCGTATCGATACATGTATTGTAATGAGGCACGCAATGATATATTGCCGTATAGATTTTTTGAGCACACCCCTAACATACATTTGCCGTACTCATGGTTCACAGTCTTTGTACATGGCGACACTTTTATCCAACATTCCATTGTTCATATAAAATAAACATCTCTTCCATACTTCTATACTACTTCCATACCAGAGCACGTTGTGAATCTTGTTCGCATCTCCATTCAACTTCCGTCTCAAACTCACCGCTGGGCTGATGTCACATAACTGTGACAAGTCTCGCGTGACTTTTTTTTTTTTTCAGCCACGCACAAACAGTCTCCTGGGCGAAGTCTCGCGTGACTTAAAGTCAAGGAAAAACAGTTTCAACAGCTCGCTTGTGAACGATATGCTCATTCATCCAGAACATTTCATTCTCATGGCATTGACTAGATCGCAACTGGACTATTTTGGTTGTTTAATAAGAAAGTTTTGAGCAGGTGTATCAGCAACATCAAACCGATTTATAACGTCTTGACCGGGCCATCTGCTGGTTCAAGTTATTTTTAGGGGTGGGACAAAAAACCGATTCAACCGGATATCGGTTCGTAAATGCGAACAACATGACCGTATCGACAGCACACTACTGTATCGATCCAAAATCCGCCAGGAACTAGTAGATGCACCGATTGTCATGCTCTGAACCGGCTATCGCGAAGCTAGAAATCGGTTGCCATGCAGAGTAGCGGTGGAGGTGAAGGTGGGAGTTGAGGAAGAAGACACGGAGAAGGAGACTCCCCCCCCCCCCCCCTGACAGAATCAACGGCGACAACGAAGAAGAAGGCGACTCGCGCGTGCGCAGTAATAGCTCTGTTACAAGTTAGCAACGTGTTTGAAAACCAACAATAAGCAATATGGATACGAGTACTGCGGCTATTGCCGGTGCGAGCGCCAATTTAACTACGGATTCAGAGAGAACGATTTTCAACGCATCGGGGAAACAAACATCTAATGTATGGAGCATTTTTGGATTTTACAAAAGAGGCGGAAAACTTGATAAAAGCTATGCCATTTGCAAATTGTGCCGAGCAGCGCTGAAGTACACTGGATCAACAACTAATCTGGACAACCATGCGACAAGGAAGCACCGTGACGAGTATGGTGAGCTAAAATCAAGGAACAAACAGCAGCATTCTAACGATGCACCGCAAGTAACGGGTAGTATCCAGAGGTATTTCGGGAAACTCGGCTACAATTCGACACGAGCTAAGGAAATCACGAATGCAATAACCCGTTTCATTGCTAAGGGATTATGTCCTTACAGTGTAGTTGAGTGTGATGGATTTCAGGATTTGCTGCATACCCTAGAGCCGAGATATACATTACCAACCCGAAAGCATTTCAGCAACACATGTATACCAGCTTTGTATGCGCAAGTGAAGAGCCAAGTGGAAGAAGAACTGGCGAGAGCAGAGCGAGTGGCATTAACAACCGATGCGTGGACGTCATGTGCAACGGAGTCATATATAACGATTACAGCCCACCACATCAACTCAGATTGGCAATTAAAGTGTCATGTATTACAAACTAGGGTGTTCAAAGGATCTCACACTGGGAAAAATATAGGTGCTCTTCTGAAACAGGCATGCACTGATTGGAACCTTGTTGATAAGCATCCAGCCCTAATTACCGACAATGCCAGCAATATGGTATTAGCTGGGGAGGAAGCAGAGATGAGCCCTCACCTCATGTGCTTTGCACACACCATCAACCTTGCATCACAAAAAAGCACTCAAATTTACTCAGGCTGCAATGTTGCACATTTATTACCTACCTCTAATACCTATTGTTGAAAAAAAATACATTATAGTCAGGCTGAAATGTCGCACTTCTGTTACCTACAGTAACTAATACCTATTGTGTTCAAAACACTAGGCTACGCTCAGGTTGAAATGATAGACTTTGTTTCCATTGTTTATTCTGAATCTATTTTGGTTTTTGATCCGTTCCAACAGTGATGTAACTCAGAACATATTTTTTTTTGCCTCTGTCTAAAAATAAATACATTTGACATTTTGTTATTTCCTTCAGTACCACAAAGAAACATTGCTCAGTGATAACTGCTCTTTTACATATTTGAAAACACTGTGAGAATGTTATTCCATAGGATTGGGTTCTTAATATTTGTCTACGTTAACAAATTTAACTATACTGTATGCATTATTTGAAATATCGAACCGGATATCGAATCGAATCGTATCGCTTCCAAACTGAACCGAATCGTATCGAACCGTTCTGCCTTTACATATATCGTTTTTTGTATCGAATCGTAACCCATGTATCTAGATACGCATCGAATCGGCTTTATGCCAGAGATTCCCACCCCTAGTTATTTTTAGACCCCCACTCGCATCATTAAACTCAAAACCAGATTTCCGGTTCAAATCGTTTTTTGTTTCACCCCTACTAAACACGGTATTCTGTTAAATGTTGTGTTTGTGGAATATGAAATTAAGATGCAAGACCCATAGTTGCTCAGGTAAGGACAAATCACAGCTCGTCTTGCAAACCCGACATGGCCAAACTCTGAAAACAGGTGAGCCCTGATTGGTCGTTACTAGGCCTGCACGAAATATCGTTTGAACATCGCCATCGCGATGTGTGCATGCGCGATAGCTAGGGCTGGGTATCGATTCAGATTTACAGAATCGATTCGATTCACAAGGGCCCGATTCGATTCACAACAATTTTCGATTCAGTTGAGGAATTCACACAGTAGCTATTTTAGACAGTCAAAATTACCAATGCTGCAAATAGGAGAAACTTCTTACTCTAATTTAATGCATTAGTAAAAATATGAATATGTACATTAAGAATTGAATCCATTGCAGTTACACTAATAATCTGTTTTATTTAACATGGCCTTATAAAAACAAATAATAATTTAAATGAATTATAACCACAGTACAGGCTGTAAATAGTGACCAAAAAAAAACTGACACTCACGACATTCACATTGTTGTGACATCCATCCATCCATCCACCCATCCATCCAGCAATTTTCGTAACCGCTTTTCCTCACAAGGTCACGGGGATGCTGGAGCCTATCCGAGCTGGCTTCGGGAGGGGGGGGTATCGATATATCGATACATGGTTTCATGTCTCGATATTGGGATATGAAAAGGCGTATCGATATGATATCGATATTTTGAACCCAGCCCTAGCGATAGCCACATCGCGAGACGTGCGATGTTTTAATTTGTTTTTAGAGCAAGCAAACGTTTGTTTTACTTCATAAAGGTAGCAAGCTACGCTCCCCCCCTCCCTTCTGCCGCACCGCGTAATGGAGATAATTACTAATTTGCATCATTTGTATCCTCTTTTCATTGGAAAGTGAGTTCACGTGACATAACTTAACCTCACGCTCGTGCGTGAGGCCATTTAAACAGAATCAGTCTTTGCCAGCAGCAACAGTAGGAAGTCTGGCGCTAGCGTGTGCACCGCGTTGTCCAGCAGTGTGCGTCGTAAGTGCTATTGTATTTATTTCCTTGTTTGTAGGCATCTTGTTAGAAGCAGCCATGGCTTGTTCCCCCTAAATGTTTGTTTAGAGTGTAGACGGCGTTTCTCATCCGCACTTTACCGCGGAGCAATCATAAGTTGATGTTGCGCTGAGCTCGAAACCGGAAGTGTCACCGTTTCAGTTTCACAATAAGAGCGAGTACCCGAAGTGATTATTAATATTGGCAAAGACAGACAACATTAACAATAAACAATAGGAAAAGCATTCAATTCAACCTTCATTGGACTATAAACAAACAGCAGAAACAAAATTGTCTTTAAAGGACAGTTCAACAATTCACAGCCAAACTTTTACGTGTTCAGAGAAATACTCCAAGAAATGGGAAGGGATGCCATCACACCTCATTTCAAGTTAACTTTACACCAGCTATGGTTCCAAATTTTGCATATTCTTTTTAAAATCTCAATCTTTATTAAAAAGATTAATCCCAATTAAAACAAACAAACAAAAAACCCTTAAAAGTAACTTGGGGGTCTGTGGATTCAGAAAACCAGTCTTTTCAATTCATGAAAAATGGGAGTAAAAACAAAAGTGTTGCATTTATATTTTTGTGGACTGTATGATCCTAATACTACCACTTTTCTAGATTGAAGAAATGATGACAGAAATAACACAAGACATTTCAAAATGACATTTTTGTGACATTTTGAGACATTCTTCACATTTCATCACATCTCATAGCGCAGTAGCGCAGTTTTGTTTTTTTTTGTTTCGTATTTTTTAACATAATGAGATTGAGATAATCATAATTAAAATGATATCTTCAAATATTTAAGAACTCATTGATGATTTTTCAGTATGTTCTATTTTTATTCCACAGGTTGGAGCCGTACTGTTTCTACTAATAACTGTCTTAGTCAATATTAAACTCATCTTGGACACAAGAAGAGTTGCTAATGAAGAAGCAGCAGCTCAAGAATATGGTATTTCACATCTGAATTGTGTGTTATACAATAATACACTATGGTTATGGTGTAACTTTTGAATGTTTTTCTTTTAGAGGATGTGATGCCCAACATGGAGACTCCTCGCAGACAGGCAAATGGGCGCAAGGTTCTTGACATTGAGGTGTACTCAAGCCGGTCCAAAGTCTATGTGGCAGTTGATGGCACCACTGTGAGTTAAAAATCACAATGAATAGAGTAATGAACAACATTCATTCCATATTTACACTAAATAACAGCACTTCGTTTTTATAGTTTTACCAACAGTTGACAGTATGTTAAAGGTATACTTAACTTATTTAGCCATTTTTGGCAGTCAAACATTAACATTTTGCCTATAATAAATTTGATATGTTCGTTATATTTCATGTACAATTATACCTTTAAAACTCTTTGACTGCCACACGTTATAGAAACAAAATAAAACTAGAGCTGCGAGCAGCTATAAAGGGCCCTTGCAGCCTGGGCCACGTTGGGGTACTTGCACGTTGGGGTACTGGCACATTGGAAGCAGAATTTCTTTGAAAATGGCATTATAAACAATGTGGATTTTTTTTTTTTTTTTTTTGCCAGGTGTGATGAGTGTGTCAAGCTCAATGGGTTTTGGTGATTGTTAAGATCTGCAAAAATCAGCGTCTTTTTTTATTTATTTTTTATTTTTTTTTAGGCAATGAGTTGCCCTGATTGGTATTTTTTGCAAAAGTGTATATATATATATATATATATATAGAATAGAATAGAATAGAATAGAATTCAACTTTATTGTCATTGCACTGTCACAAGTTCAGAACAACGAAATACAGTTTGCATCCATCCAGAAGTTCTTTAGCAAGAATAAATTTTATATTTTAAAAATAAGATCGGTTAGTATATACACATTATGGCAGGATATAAATATGTATATAATATTGATAAACAGCTAAATAATTGTATATGACTATCTCTACAGTATGATATTTATTTACAGTAGTGCAATTATGATCAGGAGACAGTGTTCAGGAGTCTAACAACAGTAGGGAAGTAGCTATTCTGATATCTAGTGGTCTTAGTCCGGAGGCTCCTGTAACGCCTTCCAGAGGGCATGAGGGTAAAGTGTCCGTGTGCTGGATGACTGGAGTCTTTCATGATTTTCTTCGCCCTCTTCAGGCACCGCCTCATATAGATGTCCTCAATAGAGGTGAGTGGTGCACCGGAGATGCGCTGGGCGGCTTTCACCACCCTCTGCAAAGCCTTCCGGTCCATAGCTGAGCAGTTTCCATACCAAACTGTGATGCAATTGGTCAAAATACTCTCAATAGTGCAGCGGTAGAAGTTTACCAGAATATGTGAGGACAGATGGTTCTTTCTCAGAGCCCTGAGGAAGAAGAGCCGATGGTGAGCCTTTTTAACCAGCTTGGAGCAGCCAGTTGTCCATGTGAGATCCTCAGAGATGTGGACTCCCAGGAACTTGAAGTTGTTCACACGCTCCACCACCATCCCTTTAATGTGGATGGGTGTATGTGGGGCTGCATTCCTCCTGAAGTCCACAATTAGCTCCTTGGTCTTCTCAGTGTTGAGCAGCAAGTCGTTGGAGTCGCACCACTCAGCCAGATGATCCACCTCCTCCCTGTAGGCTGCCTCATCGTTGTCTTTGATGAGGCCAATCACCGTGGTGTCATCTGCAAACTTAATAATGGTATTGGAACCACTGAAAGGTCTGCAGTCGTGGGTGTAAAGAGAGTAAAGGAAGGGACTCAACACACAGCCTTGTGGCACGCCGGTATTTATAGTGATGGTAGATGAACAATAATTATCTAGTCGGACATGTTGAGGCCGGCTAGTCAGGAAATCCAGTAACCAGTTGCACATGAGGGGACTGATGCCTAGATCCATAAGTTTTGCAATGAGTTTTGAGGGGCTGACTGTATTGAATGCAGAACTAAAGTCTATGAACAGCATTCTAGCGTAGGTGTTTTTATTATCCAAATGTGAGAGAACAGAGTGCAGCGCTATGGAGACGGCATCCTCTGTGCTCCTGTTCTGCCGATAGGCAAATTGGTGGGGATCCAAGGTGGGGGGAAGACAAGATCTGAGGTGTACCAAGACCAGCCGCTCAAAGCACTTTGCAATGATCGGAGTGAGGGCTACCGGACGGTAGTCACTGAGGCTTGATGGGATGGAGTTTTTGGGTATTGGTACGATGGAGGTTGATTTAAAGCAGGTTGGTACCACAGCATGAGCCAAGGACAGGTTGAATATGTCTGTAAGTACACCTGCCAGCTCACCAGAACACACTCTAAGAACTCGTCCAGGAATGCCGTCAGGACCCGCAGCCTTGTATACTGTAATCTTGCTCAACATCTCTCCTACATCGTTGGAGGAGAGAGTCAATGGTTGGTGGTCCGGAGTCACATCTGCCTTGTTTGCAGTTGTTAAGTTCTTCCTCTCAAAACGAGCATAAAAGTTGTTGAGCTCATTGAGAAATGAGATATCAGAGGAAGCGGGGGAAGGTCTGGTGGTCTTGTAATCTGTGATCGTCTGTAATCCTTGCCACATGCGACGGGGATTGGAGTTGGAGAAGTGCTCTTCTACCTTCTCCTTATAGTGGCGTTTGGCCTTCTTGTTGCCCCTCTTCAGATCAGCCCTGGCTGTGCTATAGGCCTGTGCATCCCCTGACCTGAAGGCGCTGTTGCGAGCTTTCAGCAAGAGTCGGACATTCCTATTCATCCAAGGCTTCTGATGAGGGTACATAGTAATCTGTTTCTGGGTGGTGACGCTGTCTATAGTGGTGGAGATGTGGTTCAGTACAGACGAGGCGTACTGATTCAAATCTACGTTGGTGAACACATTCCAGTCTGTGTTTTTAAATCGGTCTTGGAGCACAGCATCTGTCCCAACTGGCCATACCTTTATTGTCCTTACAATTGGTTTCACACGTTGGATGAGTGGTGAATACCGAGGTGTGAGGAACAGGGAGAGATGATCTGATTGCCCGATGTGGGGGAGGGGTGTTGCTTTATATGCTCCAGCCAAATTGGAGTAAACATGATCCAAGATCTTGTCCCCTCTAGTATGGCAGGAGACATGTTGATGGAATCTGGGGAGGACTGTCTTCAAATTGCAGTGGTTAAAGTCACCAGCAACAATGAAAGCACCCTCGGGATGTTTGGCTTGGTGTTTGCTAATAGCGGCATAAAGTTCTTTCATAGCTACTTTAGCATTAGCATCCGGGGGGCTATACACTACAGTGAGTATAATGTAAGTGAATTCTCTACATTTCTACACTACATTTCCCATCGCGAGATGCTGTGACTATCGCGTGACCGGTAGCGAGACTGGGAAAATCTAACATGGCGGCGCTCTGCTGCTAAAATAGAATTAGCTTTATATTTCTAATTAAACCCGAATTTAATGATTAGATAAATTCGATTTTTTTCTTTTCTAAGAAAGATCGGAAATATTATCCAGTGTGGACGACCTCGAACGTTTTATTGACGATTATTTTTATAGCTGCGCGATGGATGATCTGGCGGCTAGTCGGGATAATCCTTCGAAAAAAAAAAGGAAAAATGACTCGTCAACAGACACGGACGATTTAGCAACCGCCGACGTATCGGTGAGTATGCTGGATTCCATAAATAAAAAACTTGACGTCCTCTGTCTTATCCGCGAGGACGTCAAAGAATTAAAGGCAAGTTTGGAATTCGTTAGCCAACAGGTAAGCGATCTCCAATGCGATAACTCCGAGCTACGCTCCTCTCTCGTCGCTGTCACAGCCGAGTTGGAGACGATTAAAAAGGAAAATAAAATGCTAAAGGAAACGGTCTTAGATGTTCAATCCCGTAGTATGCGGGAAAATCTAATATTCTCAGGTATATCCGAAAATTCTCCAGATAATCCAGAGGGTGAGATAAAAAAATTCATGACATCATCGCTAAAGATCCCACAGGAGACGGTAAATAATATCTCTTTTCACCGTGTACACCGGCTCGGAGCTCGTAAGGGCAATAAGCCCCGTCCTATTATTGCTAAGTTCGAACATTTTAAACATAAAGAATTGGTAAAAAGTAAAGGACGGGAGCTCAAAGGGACATCTTTCGGGATGAATGATCAATTCCCAAGAGAGATAAACGAGCGGCGAAAAGTACTGTTTCCTATAATGAAACAAAATAGACAGGAGGGTAAACGGACTTCGATGGTCGTTGATAAATTATATATCGACGGCCAGCTATTCCGAAACCCAACCTCGACCCCTTGGCTGTTCTAACTGACATTTGGTAGAGCCGAGCATTGTGTGATTATTTGACGTATGTATATGTATATGTATATGTATGTGTATGTATATGTGTATATATATGTATATGTATGTATATGTATATCTATGGATAATGGGTTACGAAATAGAATATGAATTTATATTATGCATAGGCTATATAGTAATAATAATAATAATAATAATAATAATATAAAAATATATTCTTAAAAAAATAAATTAATAATAATAATAATAATCTCGCTTAGGTCACCATTTACTGGTGTATTGTTATGTTGAATCCCCCACAGATTTCCTTCACACTCACTTCCCCCCACGTTTCTTCACTATTATACTTATCTACTTGCTATCTCTCTCTTTATATAAATTATATAAATTGCCTAATTACTCTTTTGCTATCCTACAATATGTTAATATTAATAAGCAGCTTATATAGATGTATACATAAGACTGAGTCTATATTGCTTGTATGCAGAAATTAGTTCTGGTCTCCTGGAATGTGTGTGGCGCTCGCTCCCAGGCAAAAAGAATAAAAATTTTAGACCATCTCTCAAAATTTAAGGCAGATATTTGTCTCCTACAAGAAACCCACTTACAAAAATCAGAAGAAAAATTATTTATAGATAAAAATTTTAGTCAAGTTTACTCTGCCTCCTATAATAGTAGACAAAGAGGTGTCTCTATACTTATACATAAGAATTTATTCTTTACTCTAAATAATATAGTAACAGATTTAGAGGGCCGATATATTATTATCCAGGTAACTATATTTAATAAAGTATATACAATTGGTAATTTATATGCCCCAAATAATGATGACCCTGATTTTTTCCATGAATTTTTTTCTCGGTTACTCGATTTAGCAACAAATTCTACTATTATTATTGGAGGTGATTTTAACACGGTCTTGAACCCGTTAATAGATCGTTCTAATAATACGATATATACAAGGCGATTACGATCCGCTAAAGTAATAGATGAATATATGGAGGATTTTGGCCTCAGCGATGGCTGGAGACTTCAAAACCCAACTAAGAAGGAATTTACTTTCTTCTCTGCTGTGCACCGATCATTCTCAAGAATTGATTTTTTCCTTACAAATAATTCTATTGTTGATAAAACTGCTATAAAAATACATTCTATAATTATAAGTGATCATGCACCAGTCTCCCTCACTCTACAAATTGACTCTACCTTTAAACCTCCCCCGATATGGCGTTTTAACATCTCATTACTGAAAGACGTAGAGTTTGATAAAATTATTAGAAGGGAGTGGGCAGATTTTTTGGAAATAAATGACTCTCCAAATATATCTCCATCTCTTCTCTGGGAAGCAGGGAAAGCGGTAATTAGAGGGAAAATTATATCATATTCAACTTATAAAAAGAAACAGGATCAAAAATTAGAAAAATACCTGGAAGACAAAATTAAACTAACGGATGAATATGTATTAAACCCAAATAATCAAATATGGATAGAACTACAGAATATAAAAATACAGTTAGATAACATGTTATCTAAAAAGACAGAGTTTATAATACAACAGTTGAGATATAATAATTTTGAACATAATAATAAATCAGGTAAATTCCTGGCAAATCAACTTCAACGGAATCGGGAAAAATCTCTTATAACGGTTATTAAAGATATAAATGGTGAATGCACACAATCACCAGAAGAAATTAACCATATTTTTTATAACTATTATCGAAATCTATACACAGAAATTAATAGACCTAACCCTGAATATATTGAGGAATTCCTAAACAGCTTAAATATACCTCAGTTATCTATTGAACATAAAGATATTCTCGATACCCCGCTTACTATAGATGAGTTGTATCATGCTTTAGACAGTATGCCTAATGGCAGAGCACCTGGTCCAGACGGCTTTCCGGCTATATTTTTTAAACATTTATGGTTAATGTTTGCTCCATTATTTCTAAGAGTAGTAACTGAAATTAAAAGTAAAGGTGATATACGTCAAGATATGAATATAGCAGCAATTAAACTTTTATTAAAGTCAGAAAAAGACCCTACCCTCCCGTCAAGTTACCGACCGATATCACTAATTAATACCGATATTAAAATTATCGCTAAGGCCTTGGCATCTCGATTAGAGACGGTAATCTCGACAATTATTCATAGTGATCAAACAGGTTTTATTAAAGGTCGTCATTCTACTAATAATATTAGGAGACTCTTTAACTTGATTAGTATGTCACAGCGGTATGATAAAAAGGCAGTTGTTATTTCGCTGGATGCAGAAAAAGCATTCGATAAAGTTAACTGGTCCTTCCTCTTTGCTGTCTTAAATAAATTCGGCTTCGGGGAGTCATTCATTCAATGGGTCTCAATATTATATGATTCTCCTAAAGCTACAGTTGCTACTAATGGGATTACATCACAGAGTTTTACTTTACAAAGGGGAACAAGCAAGGGTGCCCAATTTCTCCTTTATTATTTGCTATATTTATTGAGCCGCTTGCATTAGCTATACGTCAGGATGGACGGATCCAAGGAATCCACTCCGGGACAATAGAACATAAAATTAATCTATATGCCGATGATATATTACTCTATTTAGAAGAACCTGCTATCTCGCTAGGGGAAGCATTTAAATTAATAACTAAATTCTCTCACTTATCAGATTACTCTATTAACTGGACAAAATCAACATTATTACCTATTACAGAAAATTCATGGAATCCTACAAGTCAGGATCCACACTACTCCTTTCCTACAGGTAATTTAAAATACTTAGGTGTTAAAATTTCACCTAAGTTAACTGAATTAACTTCTTTAAATTTTTCACCATTATTGGATAGTATCCGTAGTGACCTGGAGCGCTGGAATAATCTTCCGATCTCTTTAATAGGACGGATAGCTACTATAAAAATGAAAGTTTTACCAAAGATTAATTATTTATTTTCAATGATTCCATTTAAACCTACGTCTAACTGGTTCCAATCGCTGGACTCTGCTATCATAAAATTCTATTGGAATAAAAAAAAAGCCAAAATTAGTCTATCTACTCTTCAGGAAAGTAAATCTAAAGGAGGTTTAGAGGCACCAAACTTTATGTACTATTATTTAGCTAATCAACTACAATATCTTGTGCTATGGACACAACCCAACAGAGATACTAACTGTTGGTTGGAATTGGAGCAGAAGGATTGTAATAATCTTAGACTGTTAGATTTACTCTTTATTACAAAATCAATAAGACGACATAATTGTTTTAAAAACCCAATGATAGCCGCCACCCTGACTGCCTGGTGGAAGGCATTAGAAATTACAAACTCCCAATTGGCGCCCTGTGGGCTCTCTCCCATTTGGCATAACCCCGACTTTCAACTTAATAATCAGTCGTTCCATTTAAGCCTATGGGAGCAGAAAGGAATTACACACCTTCATCATCTTTTCTCAGATAATAAGTTTATATCGTATACAAACTTGGTCCAGAAATATGAAATAAAAAAGGGAAATTTCTTACATTATCTGCAAGTTAAAAATATGGTTAAGAAACAAATCCCAACACTTCAGGATACGCTCCAACTGCCTGTCTTAGCTAAAGATATTATAAAGCTTTCTCCAACAACAATAAAGAAAATATCAAAAATATATAAGTTATTTTTATACACAAATAAAACGTATTTACCGACTTTAAAATGGGAAAAAGACTTGTCTATAGTTCCGGAACCAGACTTTTGGACCCAAATCTGTGAAAATTTATTTAAAATGACCAAACAGACAAATTTGCAACTTATCCAATATAAGATACTTCATAGAACATATATTACACAATATATGATGAAAAAAATGGGACTCTCTGACTCCGACATTTGTCTCCAGTGCTCACAAAACACTGCCGATACTTATCTTCATGCTTTATGGTCATGTACTCCAGTGCTGCATTTCTGGACTAAAATCCTGGAAAAGCTCGCTGATATATTAAACTGTAGGCTTCCTTTATCTCCAAGATTGTGTTTACTAGGTGACTTAACAATAACTGAGCTACCATGTAAACAATCTCAATCTATATTTATAGCCCTTACTATTGCTAAAAAAATAATCCTTGTCAATTGGAAAAATAAACAATCTCTAAATATCGACCACTGGTTAAACTTACTAATAAATTATATCTCAATGGAAAAAATCACTGCCTTAAATAAAAATCAAGTATCAAGATTTAAACAAATATGGTCTATGTACATAGAATATTTTAATCTCAATTTGGCAACTTAATCCTGCCAAGATTCTGCCTGTTAACGAGAGCCACCACATCGTTACAACTTCTGTTTTCGCTGCTTCTGTATTTGGTATTTTGTATCTGATTGTTTTTATTTTTATATAGTCAGGAACCTAGTTGCTGCTAGTGGGCTCGAGCATACCACACTATACGACACTATACTCAATAACTCCTTAAGATCTATTTCTAGTGGGCACTAAGCATCAACACTTGGTGTTACTGCATGCTAATTAGTCAACTTTCTTGACGCCGTCCCCTGTGGTCGGGCGGGGGTGGTGGCCGTCGGGGGGGGGGCGGCTTGTTTGGGGGGGGGGGGGGGTGGAGGTATGGGTGGGTGGGGGGTTGGGTGCTGGGGGTCGGGGTGTGTTCGGGGGTTTGGGGGTCGGGGGTGGTGGGGCCTGGGTCGTGGTGGATGGCGGGTTTGGGTGGGGTGCGGGGGGGTCGTGGGGGGATGGGGGCTGGGGACCGGTGGGGCGCTGTGG
>NC_135420.1:3815000-3825000 GCF_051991245.1 Festucalex cinctus | reverse complement strand
ATCATATATATATTAATTAAGCAAGCATGAATAACATATATATACATTACATGTTAAATCCCAAATTCTCTCAGGGAACTTAACAGGTTAATTCTAATTTCTGTTTCACATCTTGTATGTCATGTTGAGAGAACAATACATACAGTTAATCTTTTCAATGCAGTTACAGCCATATTATCAGCGATAAAAGACAGTATCGCTTATAAATAAAAGAAAAGAAAAGAAAAGAAAAGACAGCAAAACTTCATAGTTGGGCTCAATGTGCTGTAAACATTGCTCCATAAATCAGGCTAACAATTGTCGAATATAGATTGTGTTGTGTGTATTATTACTTAATTCAGGATATCATTTATCTACACTAATTTGTATCTGGCCCTTTATGGCCTTATAAGGAATGTCCGGGCAATGCTGAGTGGGCGGCTTAGTTGTACAGGTTTGGCGGCATCTGGTGGTTACCTTGAGGAACTACACCCAGAGGCCAAAGAATGATTATCAGTCCTATAGACACCAATTGGTCTCTAACTAAGAATTGAGTCTAGCCCATTAATTTGTTATCTCATTTTACATGATATGGCGTTTCATCTGACCCTACTCAATCTACTCAATTCAACACCCCCGCCTAGAGATCAATGGTGTCTAAACCGATCAACCTCGCGAGCCCGTCACCCAGCTGCAACCAGTCACCCTCATCCAACCCCCCCATGTCATCCGACAACGGAGACACCGGGGATTCAGAATGCAAGGTGTCTGACGGAGGGTCAGTAAGAGGAGACCATAGGCCTAGTTCCCTTATCATCAGGGAGGGAGATGACCCCGTCCCACCCCCATCCTCGCCTGGCACACCCTCCCGGTCATCAGTGGTCGATGAAACCGTAGAGGAGGGTGTTCTCGACAGTGGCATAACCTTACCAACTGGAGCATCCCGTCGGGCGGCACTGGGTTCCCCAGGCTCGTCAACCCGGTCCAGGAAGGGCGAAGTGGGCGTTATAGGCTCGTAGGGCCACTCATCCTCATCCCGATTGGATCCGACCTGTCTCAAAGGGGTGGCGGCTACACAAAAGCCAGCCAAGGTGTTGAATGTCAAGCGCCGAGCACCGTCAGGCAGGCGCCATATCATGCGCATTAAAGGGAAAGTTCTCCCAATGAGTTCACCCTCATTGTTAATATGATAACGTACCTCTTTCAAGCGACTTTGAACCAAACCTTCCAACTTACTTGAATCCGCGAGGTCAGCAAAGCCAGGCCATACCCAGGAACCACACTGGATATCAATGAAAAAATCACTGACGAAGTTTAGGAAAAGCCCGTCTGGTATGAGCCACATTTCTCTACTCTCATCCTCTGCGGGCAACGGGTAACAACAATGACCATAATACGCATCCCCCACCACCCAAGCGGATGTGAGGAGGTCACTTCCACAGAAGACACACTGCGGCTTATCTTGGTTATCCTGTTAAACACATAAACACAATTCGACAATTCTTAGACCCGAGGGAAACCTAAAATATTGCGGCTCCCAATATATACATTCTGGTCTTGGTCTAAGTTTCCATCCGCATCTACTCCATCAATGCGGAACACCTCTACTACGGGAGAGCGAGAGTGTGGTCGCTCTTCCGAGTAGCGGAACCTCTTGGCGGGAGAGTAAAAAAAAATACATAGATCAAAACCCAATTTACTAAAACCAAGTGGTCGACCAGACATAACCAAAAAATAATAATAATTAAAATTATTCCTTATAATGTCAATTTAGTTATTCACCAAATCTAATACAACAACAAAACCCTATTACATAAATTATCCAATATTCCGCTTTATTACTCACATTTTGAAGAGCGCCTGGTCTCCCAATGATGCCTTTCCCCGGAGCATTACAAGCCATGGTTAGTTGTTGTTTTCTGTTCCACCAAAAGGTTTCAATGAGAAGTGAGGAAATCAGGGCTAGGGCGTCTTATTTAGGATCTGGTCGATCCCACCCTTTTCTGATGCCCATCCTTACTTCTCAATAGTTTCCCATTAGTTGGCCCCCCCATTTTTCTGCAGCTCGTTGGCCAATAACTAAATTTTAACCTTATTTGGTAAGGTTTTGTCTTTATAATTTTGGTGGGCAGATAATGCCAAGGTCCCTCTTTTGATAACTACAACCGCTATAACTGCTGACAGGACAATTCCTGACACTAGCAGGAACCATACTTCTCCTTATGATTATATTCATCACTGCGTCCACAATGCAGCCATCTTTCAACAAATTCGTGGCAGGTGCAAGATAGTGATGGTAAAATAAAACCCCGTAAAACCGTGAAGTCCTACTATAAAATGCTTCACACACACGTCGGGGCTTCAAGATGATTCATTCCCTTGACTACGCCATCATGTGGACACAACAAAAAAAATTATATATAACATGCTTAGTGCATGCAATAAAATGGTGGGATATATATCATGCTTCAAAAACAAAAATATATTTTTAAAAATGTTTTAACATAAATTATTCTATATTACTTTGTCTATGTTTACACTTAGACAACAAACAAAAATATAAAATGGGATAACATAAAATCCTTATTCATTTCTATTTAAAAACAATATGTTTTCCAAAGTGGCGGCACGGTAGTCGAGTGGTTAGCACGTCCGCTTCCCAGTTCTGAGGTCTCTGGTTCGAGTCCAGGCTCGGACCTTCCTGGGTGGAGTTTGCATGTTCTCCCCGTGCCTGCGTGGGTCTTCTCCGGGTACTCCGGTCTCCTCCCACATTCCAAAGACATGCATGGCAGGTTAATTGGGTGCTCCGAATTGTCCCTAGGTGTGCGTGTGAGTGTGGATGATTGTTCGTCTCTGTGTGCCCTGCGATTGGTTGGCAACCAGTCCAGGGTGTCCCCCGCCTACTGCCCAGAGCCAGCTGAGATAGGCGCCAGCAGCCCCCGCGACCCTTGTGAGGAATAAGCGGTCAAGAAAATGGATGGATGGATGGATGTTTTCCAAAGTTTTTGGACTCAGGCGGCTTATTCATTTTGCAAAAATTTTCACCTGCTTAAAAACTCTTCCACATGTTACTGATAAAACAGGGATACATCGATATGAGATAACAAGTTTATATAAAATTTGGACACATATATTTCTGTGATTCCAAGACTAAAGGGGACTTTCAACTACAGACAAAAATATAAATTTTATATGTTGTCTCTTTTTATTTCATTTTATCATTATTAAAATCTGTTAAAATAATACCACAATTACAATACATTACCTTCTAAGGTAAGATCTGCTCAAAGTGCACCCAACCAAAAAAATCTCTTTCTTGCTAGTTCCATCACAAAAACTCAAATCAAATGCAAAAACAAAAAAATATATATCACAATAAGGGACCCAAAAAAAAATAGTGGGGAATCCATAGCAAACCTAGCTAATCATTCCCTGAGTCAGTCACGTGATACACCTGCTTCATGGGGCTTCAAATGTCACCACGTACATCATCAATACACTTATTGACACGCCATTTTTAAACCACTCATAAACCCCCCATCCATCTTCAGGGATTCATCCAAAAAAAAAAAACACATCACTAGTGCCAGGGCCATAAATCTTATCAAATCCCAACCAATCAAACCCTATAACTATATCCCCCTTACAAAGGGTCTTCCTAAATGCGTGACCTTCTAAGATCTGCATAACAAAATCAGGGATCATTCTCAATCCTACCATTGGTAAATTTGATCAAAATCACCCTTTGGGGCATTATATAAATCATCCGATATAAAAATACGTTGAGCCTACATCTGTGCCCAGACTATTTTTAACACATTTATTCCCATAGATTTATTAAAGATTTATTTCAATATCACTATACCTCTTTCCTATATCCATAAAAAAAAAAATCATTTAGCCATACTTCATATTTCACTACTATTTCCTTTTGATCTAATACATTTCCTCAGGGACTCAGGATCCAACTTACATCACCCCTTAGCCTTATCTCAAAAATTATAATTCTCTTACCCTCATCTGCATAACAAAACATATGATAGGTCTCAAAACAATATTTCATCATATTCCAATCACAATGACTACTATTATCCGACTGGGCCTTTTCTAACATTAACTTACATCCTGGTCATCACGTTATTACTAATTTTTCTATAATATTAACACAAGCTTTTCAAGTTTTACAAACCCAAATAGCTTAAAAAAATTCAGGTGTCCTACCTGATGATGGAGTAGGAGTACCTGGCAGGTAATCAGTGGTCCCGTTGGTCCCTGGCTCCTCGCACCGAAAGGTTATACAGTTCCAACATGGTTCCCATGCCGGGCGAAATTCGGTACAAGTGTCATTCCGTGGGGCCGCCGGGTAGGTGAAGTCAGGGGCACCATAGTCTGTCTTCACCCAGTATCCACCTGTTGCATCTGGCAGTCCTGCACAATATTCGCTGAGGTACCAAGCAGGTTCCTCCTTCCCGATCTGGACCCAGTTCTTTCTGATCATTCTTTGTTCTTGCTTCTCCAGACATAACAAAGTAATATTGACTGTAAAGTCGCTTGTTGTGTTATCAACTCGTAAAATCACTGGATGTACACACTTGCTTTTTGATTTTGCAGGATATGTGGTACTTCTTCTCAAAACCTCTAGGGTTTCATTATAATCTGTATTGTTGAAGGTGCGAAGATAGAAATTTATTACTGCTATCTTCTCCCTTCTCCACCCACCTCACAGGGTTTTTCCTCGCCAGCACCGCAGGCTCCCTTCTCCCTTCTCCATTCTTCACAAACATGCTTCACTTCCACCTTCCAGCACGTCTGGTTGGTTACCTTAGTGGTGCCATGTCGTATTTCTACCAGGTCGAGGGGATTAATCGGGGCTGTGCCAGCGATGCTAGATTTTTGTCTCATCAAATAATATATCAAAAATATTACCATGACACAAAGTTGGATAATCACCAAAACTCTTCCATACCTCCAATTTGGTCTCTGGCGGTCGACACGAATGTTCATATACACTCTGTCAGCTTCAGGTTGAACTTCAGGTTGTTCATAAACTGTATCCGGTGGATCTTCATTCACTGGAGTCTCATAATAGTTCTCTGTCTTTCTGCGCTTCGGTTGGTGTGTAATTGTTCCTCCATTGTAGTAGACATGCGGCCCTTCTCCTACCTCTAAAGTCAGGGGGTAAGGCAAGTTCAGAGTCGTAGGTCGAGGTAGGTCATACATCGGGGTTCCGTATCCAGGCGGATTCCATCCTCGTTCTCCCTCCATCTTATAGCTCCGTTTCATGCTTTCTCCTTTTGGTCTTATCCTTTAAAAACTGTTGCGTTTTAACATCTCCTTAGCTCCTCCTCCCTTTCCTGGGGGTTGGCTTTCATTACACAATTATCTTATCTTTTTACAAAAAAAATTATTTCCTTTTAAAATAGGCGGGTTTTTTAATTTATTGATAATCAATTTTCCTAGCTTTTTTTTTTTCCTCTTTTGACTACTTATCTTCATCATGTCTGGCCCGCAATTCAGCCAATCTTTCTTGCATCTGATTTCGTAAAAACTCTTGATAATCAAACAACAGGGCCGTCGAGGGTCCTGGTGGCTTCTCCTGTTCGAGATTCACGGGGGTTTGGTTGGACCTCTGTATCTTGGCTTCTGCTTCCGCGATTCCTTTTTTCCAATTTTCTAATCCTTTCTCTCATTTCTCTTCTCAGGGAGGCTTCTTCATGGAATTGTTGAATTAAAGACACCCAATATGGCCTAAATTGACCAAGATCTCGAAAGAGATCATATAAAATCGGTACTAATCCTTGTAGGATATTCTCTACTAATTCTTTACTTGTTTCTAACCTGGTTATCCGGTTCTTCAGCTCAGCAATCTCGTCTTCCATCTCCTTCTTGTTGTTATTTCTCTGAAGATGTGGAAGGCCGTGGACCCTGGCGTCTGTTCCAAAGGCGTGACAAAGATATTTTGAGGTTCTTGTGTTCTCTTACCTCGTCATCCTCACTGTCTTTGCTCAATTCAAACTTGAACTTCCTCTCTTCTGGCTCCTCCTTGTTAGGGGAGGCGCTCTCTCCCTTGGCTGGCCCTTCCTTCGATTCCGCCTTTGACCTCACGGCTGGAGTTCCCAATACTTTTCCCATCTCCATCTATTCCTCCTCCTCTTGGCGGCCAGTTGTTATAGAGCCGTGCCTGAAATCTCGGGTCAAAACTGGTGGAGATACAACATTATTTTCCAACAAAAGACAACTGATCAAGCAAGCCAGGCAGTTCAATTCTGATTTTAAATATTATGTTAAATTAGAATCATTAACCATTTTCTAAAAATAAATTTAATAACACAAATTTTTTTTTTCCTTTTAAAAATTACAATAACACAAACCAACTAACAATAAATATTCCATTTATATTAATAAAAATCTCTACAACCACAAAACAAACTCCTAATAAAAACACCAACAAAAACCTAACATTTGCCTTTTTATATCAAAACAAATAATTTTATCAAAATAACATCATTAACTTTATGCTAATATATTTTATGCTTTATCTCAAGCTGCACGTCCTCTCGTTTATCTCCATCGGCCAATAGATCAACAAATCAAAACTTAACAACTTTATCGGGGTTTCTGCTCTGGTTAGCTGCCACCCTTCAGCTTCCCCAGCTCTTATTCAGTGAACCTTTCCCTATCCTCATCCTACAATGTTGACAATACAGTATGCTCTCTCCGTCCCACAAACATTCACAATACTGTGCCTCCATAGTCTCTTACAGGTCTAAATCCCACTGAGCATGCACTTTTATTCTAGGTAGACTCTTTATTCTACAATATCCACATATCTGTATTTCAAGTATTTTAGCCGTGCCTCCCTCGCTCAAATCCGGCTTAAGCTCATCCAACCAGCCTTCGTCGGATATCTATTCCATATTCCACTACAAATTACACAGGTCAAGATAGCTGCTTGCCAACTAAAACCTTCTACTCCATTAACAATATATCCTCTTACTACATTTATCCAAAAATTAAATGCCCTTCCAACCATTATTTCCTTATCAGTCCTCCGCACGATGACAGCTCCTTTCACCATAACGAGCTTGACAAAGGCCGGAGTGGCTGCTTCCATTTTTTAATTATTTGTCTTACTCCTTAACTTCAGGCTGAATTAACTGGCATTGGTTTCAGCTGCTCTACCCCTTGGAGTCCCTTCTTCTTTTTTTTTTTTTTTTTTTTTTTATTGCACTGTAAATCTATCTAGAACTTCATCACTGATGTCAGATTGGTCATACTTTGCTTTTAATCCCAAATGTCCTGACATCAAATTTACAAGCGCAATAAAATACTTCTCACCTTTAGTGTCGTTCACCCCCATGGGGCCTGCTACGTCCATGCAAACTAATGCCCATGGAACATTGCTTTTAATCATCAACCCGTCCACTCGTTGTCCTAAGCATCCTGCCTTATACATAACTCGCAATTTCGTATAACTGAACGGATTTTCTTTTCTGGGACCCAAAGTTCCAGTTTCTCCAGCTCCCTCTTTGTGGGCAAGGCACTTACATGGCTAGCACTTCACGTAGGCCTTAGTAACCTCCCACACAAACTCATCTGGGACCACTTTTCCTCCTTTGGGAGTATTGTCCCATTTCTCTGCTCCTACAATTTTTATAGCCTGTTTTCCTTTCTTATTGTAGGAGTGGAGCTATCAATTTCCGAAGCCTTCCCGTGGCCTTTTTGGGTTCAGGGACGTACTTTAGCTCCTGGCTACTCAGCTCCGTACCCGTGTACGTTGCCTCTACCTCTATCGGGACTACCGCCTTGGGTTTCCTACCTTTACTCGTCGGCGGATGTCCTCTCTCGAACGGTGGGGTGTGTTGTTCTTTTAGGTCGGTTGCTCCTTCCTGCTTCTCTTTTCCGGGAGGTGGATTTCTTCTTGTGCCAATGGACACTCCTGTTATGGAACCGAAAAAGGCTGCTTCCACTAGAACATTAGTCTAGTGGAAACACCTACCTTCTCTCCTTGGCTCTCGACGACTTTCTTCTAGTGCCAATGGACACTCCTGTCGGAAACCGAAAACTTAGTTTTCTCAAAAACACAAGGAGAAAAGGCAGAGGGTGGGGGATCAGGGATAGATTTGTAGCGGCAGCCTCTGTCAATGCATCCGCTATCCAAAAAAAGGGACTATAAATTGCTCCCGGCACCCCACAATAACCAAGCAAAGAATATGGTAGTTTTGCTAAAAATGGATATCTGAGATGACAAACAAATAAAATGGGCAACCGCGCCCAATATGGAAAGCCTAAATAGCGCAAACCATAGTTTAACATCACAAGGTTTGAAGAGACTGCCTCTCTCCGAGCAGCCTCTCAACATTAACTCTGTTCAAGCCCTCCTTCTCTTTGTGGACAGGCCTGAACCACCCCTTAACTCAGCCCTCCCCTCAGGACAGCGCGACGCAGCGCGCTCTGCCAAGTACACTATCAGTACCTTCACAGCTGACCAGAGCAGCAGGTTGCTGTTAAAACCCATTCACTTTGAATGGCTTTCCTCACACTCAACCTCTTTTAGAGTGCAAGTCTCCTGGGGGAGCCAGTCACCATTCCTTTAACACAAAATAATACAATCAACTTCAACTCAAAAATCACACTAGACTTCCACAATTAAAGAAGTTCTTTTCCATGAAACACTATTCATCAAAGAGACTATTTTGTGTTAGCTCAGGGTCGTATGACATGACAATTTATCAGCGAGTTCGCTATCAGCTCTAAGCACTGTGCCCTCCGCTCAGAGCTGCGCTCACTCGGGTTCCTGTTTGGGCCTCGATCGATCCCGATTTTGACAAAAATGAGTCAATCGAGCCCCACGTTGGGCGCCACATGTCAACTTCCGCTTACCCGCAGGACTTAAATCGGGAAATATGTCCTGATCGACTCTCCAATTAAAGGGTTAGAAATTCCCCTTTTTCCTCACCAGCTCTAAGGCGTCAGCGTGAGGAGACGGGAATTAGATAAGCCGATATATCAAAGTGGATTCACCTAGATTTGTTCACTGTCTTCTTATCATGAGGCCAATCCGTTTTCATCCATCTATCAATCCTGAGTGAGTAACCACACACACAGAGCCCAGGATTAATAATCTGAACACATCACTTACATTGGCAGCTCCACTTCTCTGAGTTGTTTGCATTTGTTATTGACCTAGTAATTTAATAATCCTTGTTAGGATCATACGGATTTGTTACATATCAAGCAGGAGTATTTGACTTATTAATACAGATGGAAGCATTGGTTAGAGGTTGTTCAAATACACTTACCTTCTTCCAAAAGTCCGATGCTGTTGTCCGTCTTGGAAAAAAATCATGATGTGGACTTATAAAATGTCCAAAAATAATAAAATAAAAGTTAAAACAAACCAAACAAACTAATTAAATCACAATTAGTTTTTCAATCATTTTATTTGGTCTTATAAAATGACCTTGGACTTATAAAACGTCCAAAAATAAAAATAAAATCAAAGACAAATAATAAGGTCTTATAAAACGACCTTGGACTTATAAAAACGTCCAAAAAAAATAAAATAAAAGTTAAAACAAACCAAACAAACTAATTAAATCACAATTAGTTTTTCAATCATTTTATTTGGTCTTATAAAATGACCTTGGACTTATAAAACCGTCCCAAAAAAATAAAACCAAAACTAAATAAAATAAAAACAAAACAATAAAATGATTGAGTCAAAGATTCTTTTAAACAATTTTATTGACAATAATAAGACAACCTTTATAAATCATAAAAATCACATTTAATAATAAAAACTTAAATCAATAAAAATAAAATAAAATAAAAAACAGGAGATCAAGAATAATATAACCTTTTACAGAAGCTTTCTAAGATTGATCATTTCTCGGAAAAGCTTAAGACCTGATTCACAATAAGATGTTTTTGGCTAAAAATAATTTAAAGATATGAGAGTGTATTAAATGGCCCCCACCCTAACTCGCGATTAGTCATTCATATCTTCCTATTATACATC
>NC_135420.1:3725000-3787500 GCF_051991245.1 Festucalex cinctus | reverse complement strand
CCGTGTGTGCGATCAGCACTGACTTCTTTCTGACAGCGTTCGGTGACACCAGTTCTGGTTCGACGTTGGACGAGAAGAAAATAAAAAAGAAAATAGTCCAGCAAGCTGGCTGGGGTCTCGGAAATAAAGCGTTTTTCTTCTAAAAACTTTTTGTTTTCAAAAGCGTGATACATTTCCACCACAATACTCTTTTCTGAATAAAGTCAGACGCCATTACCGCCAGCCACTACTTTTCTGTTCGTTCGTTCGTATCACTGCGCGGCGCCCTGTAGAACGCTAACCGACGCACTGCAGCCAGCTAGCTGATACTTCCGCCTCAAGTTGTTTGCCTTTTCGGAGCAGGTCTGATGTCATGAAGAGGTGGGTTGGTCAGCTCAGCCATGCTTGTTGTTGTTTTGAATCTCGAGGCGTGAGTTGTGGATGTGTACTCTCGGTCCGTCCCAAAAAGCGTCCCGAAGACCGCGCGCGCTACTGCGTTTCAGTTCCGCGTACTTTTCGCTGGTTTCGCTTCCCTTGGCATATTTATATAATCGGAATTTGGACGTTTGTGAATCTTTCTCGATTGTTCCACGGCCGAATCGTGAATAATCTAAGAATCGGAAATTTTGCACACCTCTAGAGCTAGCAAAGTAGCGCTCAGAGACGCTTCATTCCCCGGATGTTGTAAACATAATGCAAAGACGTTACGCACCTTTTTTTGGGGGGAGAGGGGGGCCGCCTACCGTCAACGCCGTGCTCGCGACACGGCACGCGTGCTCGCGCGCAGTCGCGCACAACGAGTGACAACATTAAAATGGAGACAGTTAGCAGAAGCCGGTGCCGTACATCTCGGTATTTCCCATTGCTATCGAGTCCTCTCGGTGCACTTGTATGTCCCGGGCCGGCGTTGGTACTGCGCGCGAGCCAAAAAGAATAACTCCCTTGACGATCCAATGCATGGATTCAAACGACACAGGTATGCCCCACAGCCAACACACCAGCTAAGCTAAAAGCACACTGCAAGTATCTCATTTCTCAGTTTGTGGCTCCCTGTCAATGTCTACAACTAGCATGAGCAGCATGGAACTGAGACGTGCCCGCAATTACGTCATCAAACTCAAAATGAACGACAGCCCAAAAAACAAAACATAAACAGTAGTGATTCCGTGGTCATCATCGTGTCTCAGATTAAAAAAACAAAAAAGATATCATACATTAACCAAAAATGAATGTGATGGCAAAGAAAAAAAAAATTGTTGATAAAAAGGTTAGGGCACTTTTGGAAATATTTTTGGATATATTAAGTTGTTAAAATGTGTTTGATAGATTTATTGTTCCATAAGGTGGCTTCATATTTCTTTTGGCTGGACGGTAGGTTTATTTCATGTCTTAAATTTATGTTTCTGAAATACTTCACAATGTGGACATATTCTGTTTAATGGTGTTGGTGTCTTTTTAAAGGTTAAATACTTATATTTCAAATTGAATTATCAGCCTTTTGTTTTCCCGATCCATATTTTGAATTAAAAAAACAAAAACAATTATAACTGTCAATAACAACTAATAAATATTTAAACTGGTACATTTTTCAGTCATATCGCCCATCCCTTTGTTCCGGTCCATTTAAATAATTGATTCAATATATAAAAATATAGAAGACATATTTTTTGTTGTTCTTTTTTAACACATTTGTAGATACTGTAAAAATGTGTGGTGTTTTAAGATTAATGTTTACAAGCAACAAATGTCACTATAAGTTTTGAATATTGAAATTAATCGCATCGAATCGAAAATTGTATCGTTCCCAAACTTAATCGAATCGTATCTAACCGTTCTGTTCTGAAAGATACTCGTTTTTCAATCGAATCGCAACTTGTGTATCGAGATACATATCGAATCGGCCTCATGTCAGAGATTCCCACCCCTCATATATATATATATATATATATATATATATATATATATATATAACATACTGAGTGGTGGAAAGTAAAAGAATATTCATAAATGTCAGTTATCACACTTACACTGAGTTTACAATTTTTGTAAAAATACCGTAAGTTTTTTTTTTTTTTTTTTTTAAATGCCTCAAGGACTAGGTGGCACTGTATTTATAACTGAATTTTGTCATAGAGATACCTTCAGGCCTTTACTTTAAATATACATTTCAAGTATGAGATTTTTTGGAGCATGCACCTGAGAGCTATTAAGCATATCCTTTATTCACGATATTGCTTTTAATGTCCATAGAGGCTATCAAAAATAAATAAAGCTAAATAACAAAAATATGTACGTTTGGGGGCGGCACGGTGGACGAGTGGTTAGCACGTCTGCCTCCCAGTTCTGAGGACTCCGGTTCGAGTCCAGGCTCCGGCCTTCCTGGGTGGAGTTTGCATGTTCTCCCCGTGCCCACGTGGGTCTTCTCCGGGTTCTCCGGTCTCCTCCCACATTCCAAAGACATGCATGGCAGGTTAATTGGGCGCTCCGAATTGTCCCTAGGTGTGCTTGAGAGTGTGGATGGTTGTTCCTCTCTGTGTGCCCTGCGACTCGCTCGCAACCAGTCCAGGGTGTCCCCCGCCTACTGCCCAGAGCCAGCTGAGATAGGCGCCAGCACCCCCCGCGACCCTTGTGAGGAATAAGCGGTCAAGAAAATGGATGGATGGATGGATGGATGTACGTTTGGGTAGGTCTGATGCCAGTGAACATTTCGACTGGTGGAAAGTAAAAGAATATTCATTAATGACTTAGTTATCACACTTAGAATGAGTTTACATTTTTTGTAAAAATACCGTAAGTGGGGTATTTTTTTGTTATGCCTCAAGGGCTAGGTGGCGCTGCATATATAACTGAATATTGTCATAGAGATACCTTCAGGCCTTGACTATAAACTATGTCAAGTTTGGGATTTTTTGGAGCATGTACCGGGCATATCCTTTTTCATTGCGAAACACAAAATTTGATGCCCCGCCCTCATCATATAGTATTTCGAAAAATCAAGATTTTTCCCCCTGTCGTTGGCTCAGGTCTTGACATGGTCCAGGTCAAGTCTGAAGTCAGTCGGATGAAACGTGTAGGAGAAGTGGGTAAAAGTATGCCCCCTGAAAATGTGCAAAAATCGTCAAAAATGGGACATTCAAAAATTCGTAGCTCACTTGCTGTTCATTTTTGCATATGGGTCCAAGAGACTTTTTTTTTTTTTTTTTTTTTTTTTTTGTAGGTCCTGGGCTCCCTCATACACCTAAAAATTTCCGAAGATCTTGCTTAAACAGACAAGCGGGACTGCTTTGTTAAAAAATTCTAGGGGGCGCTATTGAGTCATTTTTGTAAAAATAGCACAATACATGATAAAATATTACTCATTTTACCAGGCCAGATGTGTGTGCCAAGTTTCACGAGTTTCTGTGCATGTTTAGAGCCTCAAAATCGGCGTTGTTTTCTTGGCGAACAGTGCTTAGCCAGGCCCACAGCGTTTCGTGAAAACTCACAAACTTCGTATTGTGACATCATGAAGGCCGAAACCCTCTTCATTTCAACTCGTTAACGTGTTTGGAGAAAAACGTAGAAGAAAATTCGTAAGAAAAAAAATTGCCACTAGGTGGCGCTATGAGTTAGATAAAATATAACTTCGTAGATGTCTTAAGTGCTGGACTCTCATCAAATGTGTGAAATTTTGAGAAGATAGGATCATCTCGGTCAAGTTAAAGCAGCTTTAGTTATCACAGAAAATCTTCAGACTTTGCGGCACGGTCACGGCCATGCCCTTTGGCAAAAAGTTACAATATTCGGTGTGGGGCATGATCAACATCTTAAGGCTTTTCTGACCAATTTTCAACTGGATCCCTTCAACGAGCTCAGCACAGTAGCTAAAAACGTAAAGTATGACATTTATTGTTACCGCTAGGTGAGGCTATATGTATAACTGAATTTTATCATATAGATGTTTTCAGGCCGTGACTATTACGTTGCCTGAGAAGTTTGAGATTTTTTGGAGCTTGTACATGGGAGTTATTAAGCATTTTGTCTTGCTGGACATATGAAATTTTAAAGGCAATTTTGATGCCCCGCCCCCCTCATATAGTATTTCGAAAAGGCAAGATTTTTTGCCCAGTTGTTTTCTCAGGTCTTGAGATGATAAATGCCAAGTTTGAAGTCAATTGGATGAAAAATGTTTGCAAAGGGGGAAAAAGCATGACCACAGTGAATGTGCCAAAATAGGCCAAAATTGGACATAAAAAAATTCATAGCTCACTTCCTGTACATTTTAGCTACATGGTCCCAATAGACTTTTTTTTTTTTTTTTTTGTGCGTCTCAGGGTGCTACACGTGCCTGCCAATTTTCGTTGTTCTAGCTCAAATGTGCCGGGCTTGGTTTTTATTTTTCTACGCTAGGGGGCGCTATAGAGTCGCGTTGTTATGACGACTTCATAATATCACATTTTTCGCCGGGCCTGAGGAGTGTGCAAAGTTCGGTGAGTTTTCGTGAATGTTTAGGTACCAAAAATCGCGATCGTTTGCGGAGAATAATAATAATAATAATAATAATAATCATCAGACCTCGCAGCGGTAGCTGCTCGAGCCCTAATAATAATGATACGATCGAAAAACAATAGGGACCTCGCAGCGGTCGCTGCTTGGGCCCTAATAATAATAAAAATTCGAACGAAAAACAAGAGGGACCTCGCAGGGGTAGCTACTCGGGTCCTAAAAATCCACAGTGCCAGCCGCTTTTGAGCATTTTAACTCATCTTTCAAGGCAAAAAGAATATATTTTGCCTTTACTACATATACAATGTGGCTACTAAATGAAAGATCGCATTCCATTCATCGGAATTTTACGAATCATTATTAAACGTCTTTGGCAGTCAAAGAGTTAAAAACATTTTGCAACTTGCTATCGACTAAAAATGACATCGCAAGGGCTCAGGTAACCAATCACAGCTCAGCTTGTGAATGTCACATGACCAAACCTAGAAAACAGGTGAGCTGTGATGTCATTTTGAGTCGACAGCAAATTGCAAAATGTGTTTTTAAAGGTATTAATTGTACGTGAAAAATAATGAAAGTATCAAATTAATTATAGACAAAATATTCACTTTTTATTGCTATAATGGGATAAATAAGTGAAGTATCACTTTAATAAATACAGGGCTCGACAGTGCGAGCATTTCACCTCGCAAATGCGGGCAACTTTCAAGTGCGTGCTGGTGGAAAAACAAATACCGCTCACACGGCGCGAGTGCATTAATGCTACCTCTGCAGTATGTTTAAATCATAGATTCGAAAGTCTCCGTGTCCTCCGCTGGCTCTCCCGTAGCAACGAGAGCGCTCTGCTGTGCGCCTCAGTCGAATGGTATTTGAGTGATACATGACCCGTTGCAATTTGATTGGCTGGCTACTTCCTGATCGGTACAGCATACACGTGCACACGCACCGCAGGGACTACAATTTACATACAAACATATATAATATGGCGCCTTTCCACCGGGCCGATTCCACACCGGTACCTCTCCGGGTCTGGGATGAGATCCCATGTGGAGGAGTTCAAGTATCTTGGGGTCTTGTTCACGAGTAAGGGTAGGATGGAGCGGGAGATCGACAGGTGCAGCGTCTGCAGTGATGCGGACTCTGTATTGGTCCGTCATGGTAAAGAAAGGGCTGAGCCAAAAGGCGAGGCTCTCGATTTTACCGGTCACTCTACGTTCCGACCCTCACCTATGGCCGAAAGAACAAGATCCCGGATACAAGCGGCCGAAATTGGTTTCCTCCGCAGGGTGTCCGGGCTCCCTTAGAGATAGGGCGAGAAGCTCGGTCATCCGGGAGGGACTCGGATTCGAGCCTCCTCCGCGTTGAGAGGAGCCAGCTGAGGTGGCTCGGGCATCTGGTTAGGATGCCTCCTGGACGCCTCCCTAGTGAGGTGTTCCGGGCATGTCCCACCGGCGGAAGGCCCCGGGGACGACCCAGGACACGCTGGAGAGACTATGTCTCTCAGCTGGCCTGGGAACGCCTTGGGATCCCGCCGGAGGAGCTGGTTGAAGTGGCTCGGGAGAGGGAGGTCTGGGTTTCCCTCCTAAAGCTGCTGCCCCCGCGACCCGACCTCGGATAAGCGGAAGAAAATGGATGGATGGATGGACCGTTCCACACCGAAGCGGCATTTTTTGTCCCCGGATGTCTCCATGGGACTGTATCGGGGCCGAGCGGTTCCGTTGTAACCGCTGTTTAGAACCCTTTCGGCAGTGATTCTGCAGCGCCGGTCGCTGGGGGACGAGAGGGGCCGTGTCGTCACCTGTTATCTGATTGGTCGACAGCAACGCCCATTTCCTTGTTTTAAGCGAGAGAAGCAAAAGCTCCCGCCGGTCTTTGCCAAAGTCATAAAAATACGGTACATACAATAAATATAATTATGTTTTTCAACAATGCTGAACTATATATACAATTTAAAAGGTACTTGTGGATGGATGTGTAATGTTTGTGGTTAAAAAAAAAAAAAAAATGGCGAGTGCACAACGCTCGCTGGTGGTGTGTTCCCATTCACTTGAATGAGAGTTCCAGCGGCGGAGCATTCAGAAATCTCTTCGTCACTCGTGAGCCAGTCGTGAACATCAATATTTCATCCACGGACGGTGGTTCATATTAAATTGTAAATATGATTCAATGTTTGCCGTGATTTGCCACTCGTCAAATGTTATGGCAGATCCACACGCACTTGGGAATGCAAGCTTGGCTTGGACAGTTCAAATGATCCCGCCCCGTTCCCGCCGCGCGCCTACTGTAATGGAAAATCAATGGAGGCGGATGTCGTGTGGTTGCGTATGGTGTGGTGTGGTAGAGTGCCGTGCGGGGCTAATGGAAAAGTAGAAGCGAATTTAAAAAAAAAAATGCAGCGGTCTATTGCTGATTATTTTCTAAAACAAAATGAGAATGAGGAGAAAAATGATGGTGGTAAAGGAGGACCAGCGGAAGGTGCCAAATCAAACGATATAGCTGTAAAGGGCAGAGAAACCATGGCCAGGGAGCAGGTGAAGAAAAAGAAGTACCGACTTTTACTGAGCTAAACAAAATAATGTTCACATGAGTTAAGTTATACGAAATTGTTGACTTGTTTTGATAGCCACTGCCGTTGCAGGCAAACCTCATGTTCCAATAAAATATTTTGCACATATATCGAGTTGAGTATGCCTAAGGTCATGCTGTACCTCCACAAAAAAATGGTGCGATCACTATATGCTCTGAAACACACACTTTACTGTATTAACAACTAAATATTAAATGTACAGTTTCATTAACCAAAAGTCTCTCAATCGTTAAATTACAATATGTTGTCAGACTGTTTTGCTGATTTCCTGCAGGTGTTGGAGGATGATATGCGGGAACAAGGCAGAGGCATCCATGTCATTGTTCTCAACCAGGCTACAGTAAGCATTTCTGTATTATCTTTATTTTTTTAGACAAGTGTTTCAATTGACTTTTTTTTTTTTTATTCATTTTTTCGTTTCTGACACATTATTACAGGTTACATCGATCACATCACATTATTTACAACATTGACATCCGAAAGAAGGGCTGACGGGTAGAAGCCATGGCTTATTAGTAACCCGTCCCCATCGATTCTTAATATAAACGCATCAGTCATATACATTGGTTATGATAGTCATTCATTCATATTGTTATCCATCAGTTCTAGACTTGTGTCGACACACTCCTCGCTCAGTTCATCTTGAATGTCCGTCTGTAAGTTGCGCCTACTCCTAGACATTTTTGAATTGGTAAATCGGTCTCCAGACACCACCAACAGGCCCACCCCACCGGGTGAGCAGCCCAGGAGAGGGCATGCTTGTTCACCAGTAGCATCTTCGCTGACCTTAGATCAGCTTTGCACCTTGTGGCTTCCAGAAGAGTACATCGGCTTGCATTCTGCCCATTGCGTCGACACTAATGTTCACTCGATTCTGGTCAACTCAGTCACCACTGTTGCCAGCAACTGATGATGCTTAGATCTTGATTGAGTGCTGCTGAGCGCTCACCAAGGCCAGGCCACCCAGGAGAGGAGCCTGCTTTTCTGTGTGATCCAGTGGAGTAACCCCGCAATAGCCCGTATAACACAATACCCGTCTTGATAAGATTGAAAGTGTTGCAAGCCAAGGAAGTCCCATGTATTCTATGTGTAACTGTCTTGAAAGTTCTCAACGGGAGGAAGTCTCTGCGCGTTCGCAGAGGGAGACCCAAGGCCGAGTAGTCCGAAAATAGTCCGTCATGCCTAGGTGGAAACCGGCTCGTTCCCTGGTGCTCACCCTAGCGAGCGGGGATTACGATACCATAATAAGCACTCATCGCCATTTGCCTTTGTGCATGGATGATGTAATTCAGTCTAGCTAGTGCCTCTAATCGTAGGCCACCGTAGAAGGGACTCCTTCAAGTGGCATCTCACTGTTGCATCCATTTGGTGGGGGGTGGGGTGGGGGGTTAGCTTGGGGTACACGTCCTTGGACGCTGAGCTGGGTGCCATAATGGCCTACATGCGGGCCCTCGCGTCCCAGCCAAGTGTTCTTAAAAGCCTCTTAGGCAAGTCGGTGGGTGTTGCGTTTGGCCGGGCCCGGATGCGGAGACTGACAATCTAATCTCTATTTGTAACAGAGCAAAGTCGGATTGTTGTTAGGTAAACCGGAAGGGCCGGGTGGGTGCGACCCTGGGCTGCGGTGTCCCTAAACAGTACGTCGGTGGGTCTCTTACTTATGCGAAGCATGTTAGATGATTCCAGGCTTGACGTGCAAGATTAAAATCCACAGAAAGCGGTCCGTGGCGGCCAACTACTGTCCCATCCTGCCCTGGGAGACAGTTGGACAGTTGGAACACAGAAGAAGAGTTGCCAGCCACATCCTGGAGCCGTGTTCACCAACCTCCTTGTAATTATTAGGGATTTCCCGATCCGATCACGTGATTGGAAATCGGGCTCAATCACGTGGTTGCCGATCAGAATTGGACGTCTCCCGAGCAGGACTTGGATAAATATGGGGTTATTTTTATAACTTTTTGTTAAATCTGGAGTTATGCAGCGGCACAGAGTGAAGACTTAATTTTTCCACACAGATTTGCTATTGCCTGAATGCCGTCAAGCGCGCTAAACAAGGAAATAGCTCGTTGATAAGTTATCTATTATGCGTAAAGCGGAGACTTGTACTGTGTGAAAGCTAGTGAGCGTTTTGCGTGGCAGAAAGCGTATAATGCCTTGCACGCTTCCCCGCTGCATTTCACTGAGGGGCAGCCGGGCAGCCCCACCGCATCAGGCGCTGGCAGCTCTGGTTGTTCTCTGGGTTCTCCCCGCAGACCCGGCTGCAGATGTGCTTCAGGTCCTCCCGGTGGATCCGGCGATAGACGTGCTTCGGGTCCTCTTCGCGGATCAAGCTGAGGCAGCCGCTGGGACTTCGAAGGGACCCGACGCCTAGCCTAGCCTAGCCTAGCTTAGCTTAGCTTAGCCTAGCCTAGCCTAGCCTAGCCTAGCCTAGCGCGAATCCGGAGACTCGGACGTCCATCATTGGGTCACCAATCCTTCCCGGACCGTCAGCCTAGCCTGGTGCGAGTCCAGAACCAAAGTCAGGATATGGTAAGATTAAATACATTTTGCTTGCTTGCCATTCAAATGTAGCCTTTTGTTTGTTTTGAAGTTGGCTCCACACTCCACGCAAATTTTGAGAGAAATAGTGTTACATTTGTGCCATAAGTTTAGTTTGTGCTGCTAGTGTCCCTCTTGTTTTTGTAGGAATTATTATTATTATTATTAGGGCCCGAGCAGCCTATTGCAATACATTACGTAATCGCAGCAGCATGGTAACGACAAGGCGTCCATATGTCATGTGACCAGCATTTGACCAGTCACAGCTTAGTAGTTCTTAAACGAGTTGGCCAAACTCTCTCTATATGGCGCTGATTCAACAGCGCCCCCTGCTGTAAAGTTAACGGGCTTTGCGCGTTTGGATCTTGGGTTTTCGGGACGTAAAACTGCTCGGCAGAATATCACTGCCAAACGTCCTGTGACTTTTACCCATAGTTGTAGAATTGCTTTTTACGTACGCAAAACATTTTTTTTGGCACTTGAAAGATAATTATTTTTTTTGTAATTGAAGATTTGCTTCGTTGTGTGTGTGTATAGATCATGTTTTGTGTGCGTAGATCACACGTTTTGTGTGCGTAGATCACACGTTTTGTGTACGTAGATCATGTTTTTTGTGTTTACGGGGTTTTGGCATGGCCTGTGACCAGGAGGAAAACTTGGAAAAACGATCAATCAGGCTTACTTGTTCCGTAGTTCTTGTGCTGTGTGAGAACACTTCTGACCCGTGGATCCCCTACTGTTAACTTTGGGATCTCATCCATTGGCAATTTAATTTCCTTGTTCCACAAGACCTTGGGTCTGGTGAGCAAGGTGGATGACAGAATCTCATTCGGACAACCCCCTGGAAGCGTGGTCAGCAGGGTTTTCGTTGGTTGGAATGTGCCTCCATTGGTCAGGAGATGAACTGAGGTGAATATTTTGAACTCGGTTAGCCACAAAGGTATGGAATCGCCAAGCTTCATTTTGATATAGCCCAAGACCGAGTCGGTACAGGAAAATTCCACAGTAACAGCTCATCCCAGCTCCTCCTTGAGAATGTTGCTCATTTTCACAGAAACCACTACAGCTGCTAGTTCTAACCTTGGACCAGTTGTTACCTTTAAGGGTAAGACACATGATTTTCCTACAACTAATGCACAGTGAACATCTCCACGCTCATTTTGAAGCCTCAAATAAGAACACTGACCATATCCTTTCAAGCTAGCATCTGAGAAATGATGCAACTCCGTTTTTAAGACCTTGCCAAATCCCACAGGGGAGTAAGTGCGGGGAATGGTGACATTATGCAATTAAACTAGCTCACCTCTCCATTGTATCCATTTGGGTTGAAGCGCCTCAAAAAGAGGATCATCCCAGCCTGTGCCTCTCCTGCACATCTCCTGGAAAATGATCTTTGCTTGGAGTAGACTGGCGCCACAAACCCAAGGGGGTCAAACAGGGAAAGTGACTGTTGAAAGAATACCTCGTTGAGTTGCAGTCTGGTTCTTCAAGCTGGTACAAACTGAAAACAGTCGGATTCCACATCCCACTGGATCCTCAGCACCCTACGTGATAGGCTATCAAATGAGAGATCCATATTAGTGACATTGATCGCCCATTCAGAAAAAGTTATACCTTCTAGGTAGGGCTGCTCGATTATGGAAAAAATAATAATCACGATTATTGTGGTAATAATTGAAATCACGATTATTCAAAACGATTATTTATGTTTTTTGTTCAAACCAAGAAAATGTTTAAACACTTGAAAATATTAAGACAAATAAAAAAATAATATGTAAGCTCATTTTGGACTAAACAGACTTTATAATAATAAATGATCATTTATGTTACAAGACAAATCTCTTCCCATAGATTTTATTCAATGGAACTAAAGTGACGTCAGACCCACAATTGCAATTTTTGTCAGCTAAATAAATAGCACATTTGCGTAAGCCTGGTTTGTTAATAAGTGATAGGAACGGCAAATTAGTCAGGCTGTCAGCATCAAAGTGTGCACAGTCTATCAATCCTTTTTCTGAACCGCTAATCCTCACGTTGGGTGGCCACTTCCATAAGGTCAAAAAGGAGGACATGTTTTAAAAAATTAAATGTTCCTTCGCATTAACGCGGTTCACTTTTCATGGCTTTGCTGTTTTGCAGATTTTTTTACTTTTTTTTTTTTTTTACACAGTAATATACCTATTTTATAAAATTTATGAAAGTTTGAACATTGAGAATGTCCAAGAGAGAATTTGGGAAAATGTAAATTACTCGAAAAAAAACTATATAAACTGTGTGGTGCGGGTTTTAGAGCCTTAAAACATTTATAATAAATTTAAAACATAAAGCTAACAACTTAACGAATTTGGGGTATTTTTTGCAACCTAACCCCAGCAGAAAATGAGGGAACACTGTACATCAGACTCGAGGTGTATTTTCATCAACAATAAAGTTTTGCTCTCTCTGTCCATTTTCACACCACAGTCTACACAGGTTGTGCCGATCATTGTTTCACTTTGAAATATTGAAGTCTTAAAAATAACATTCAATAAGGTTTCATGATTTTATAGAACACAGGAAACTATAAATGTGTATGTACAACACTACATACTTTGTCCAGCACTTGTGTACACTGCACCAGCGAGCGTGTTTTGATTGCCTAGCTGTCATTTATCAAATCTACTCTATAGTTACTCACTTCTAGAACTTGGTGGCGAGCTTTTCCTATCCCCCTGCTCAACGCACTGGAGTTGTTGTTGTACGCCGGCCGATCCTGTTGTTGTGTTCTTCACTTCTGCCATGTATGACACACACAGCGAGCAATTTTTTATTTTTGGCTTGTTTGAGACCTTAACGAGCCACTAAATTGTTGTGATGTAGCGAATAGTGACGGGAGTCGGAGTGTTGAAGCCCGGAGCCAAAACTGGCGTTTTATTGACATCAGCTTCTCAGTGTTTTACAGCCATTCCTCACTCTGCTCGAGGCTCACAGGCTAACTAACATGCCTTCCTTTCATCCTAACCAACTCCTCCCACCCGGAACTCACCCTTTGTCCCAACGTTCCGTGGGTGAATTATGTTCCCATCACTACACAAGCCCCCCCAGAATTCACCCATAATAAAACTCCGGATGAACGGGCGGCAAAACGGCCCGACCCCTGCGGGTAAAGTACCCAGGGAGTGGGGGCGGGAGGGGCACAGCAGAAACATCAGAACAGTCCCGCGCACCAACTGGCGGGGATGCAGGAACAACTGGAAGGGACCCCGCACGGTATCCCAGGCGCAGCCCAGGGGGGCGGCCGCGGCGGGGGGCGCGGGGCAAGTCCAAGGGTCCGGCCAGGTCAACATGAGCCGGCTTAAGCCTGTCAACCGAAACGGTTTCGGAACGGCCCCCAACATCCACGACCATAGTCTTGGCACCATGCTGCAGGACCCTGAATGGCCCGTCGTAGGGGGGACGCTAGGGACCACGGTGTGCATCTTGTCGGATGAAAACAATCTCGGCCGACTGCAGGTTGGAGGGTACCCGGGCCACAAGGGTGCCATGCTGCGACGTGGGAACGGGCTGCACCAGCAGCATCCACTGGCGGCCCAGGCCTGGGTGCGGGCCAAGGCGTCGAGGCGTCCGGAATGAAATCTCCTGGCAGTCTTAGTACCTGTCCAGAGACCAACTCAGCCGACGAACACTGCAGGTCCTCCTTAGTTTCAGTACAAAGGCCCAGCATGATCCAGGGTAACTTGTCGACCCAATTACCGTCAGAAAGTCCAGAGCGCAAAGCGGCCTTCATCGAACAATGGAACTGTTCGCACAGCCCGTTAGCCTGAGGGTGATAAGTGGAGGTGCGGTGTAGCTTGACCCCGAGGCTTTCAGCAACAGAGTTCCAAACCTCTGATGTGAACTGCGCGCCCCTGTCGGACGAGAGGCTCGCCGGCGGTCCAAACCGAGCGACCCAGGTCCCGATAAACGCCCGGGGAACGTCACTGGTCGATATGGAGGTGAGGGGAACGGCCTCCGGCCAGCGGGTCGTCCTGTCCACCATTGTCAGGAGGGAGGTGACGCCCTGGGAAAGAGGAAGCTGACCTACGATGTCGACGTTGACATGGTCAAACTTCCTCGCAGGGACAACAAAAGTCTCCAAAGGCGCTTTGGTGTGACGTTGAACTTTGGCTCGCTAACAAGCCACGCATGAATCGACCCAGGCCCGTACATCTTTCTTCAACCCAGACCAGACGAACTTCTGAGCCACTAACCTCACCGATGCCTTCCTGCCGGGATGTGAGAGACCATGCACCATGTCGAAGGTGGCCCTCTGCCAACCAGTGGGCACCAGCGGTCCTGGCCAGCCCATGGAGGCGTCGCACCACATCTCGACTACGGAGTCGTCGACCGCCACCGTTTTTAACTTGCAACCCGGTGTCGGAGCCCCGAAGCAACTGGGTGCCATGGTCGGCCACCATCCGGGAAAAGTCGAGGCCCAGCTGTATCGTGTTGACCGCTGCCCTGGACAGACATTCCGCGGCAATGTTGTCCTTGCCAGCAATATGTCGGATGTCTGTGGTGTATTCAGATTTGAACGATAGCTGGCGCTGTTGCCGCGCGGACCACGGCTCGGACAACCGACATTTAGAAGGTGAGGGGCTTGTGATCGATGAAGACTGTGAACTCACGGCCCTCCAGGATAAAGCGGAAGTGGCGGATCGCCAGCCAGACAGCAAGTAGCTTCCTGTCGAACGTGCTGTACTTGCGCTCTCGAGGGACTAACCGGCGGCTGAAAAAGGCGAGCGGCTGCCGCACACCTTCGACGCGCTGCTCCAAAACGGCCCCGACGGCAAAATCAGATGCATCAGTAGTGAGGGCAACCGGGGCATCCTGGCACGGGTGGGCCAACAAGGCCGCTTGGGACAGCGCGGCTTTCGTCTCTTCAAAAGCCTTGACTCTCACATCCGTCTAGTCGACCTCACGGTTAGGAGCCACACCCTTAAGTGCGTCGTAAAGCGGGTGGGCAGCCTGGCGGATGAACCTGTGGTAAAAAGTCACCATTCCGAGGAACTCACGGAGACCCTGGGCCGTCCGGGGTCGAGGAAAAGCGGCAACAGCTTCCACTTTTGCCGGGAGCGGGGTGGCGCCGTCCTCGTTGATGAGGTGGCAGAGGAATTGGATGGAGGGCACACCAAAGACACATTTAGCTCGGTTAATAATCAGTCCAGCCTGGCTGAGCTTGGAGAAAAGCTGCCGGAGGTGTGAAAGGTGTTCTCCGATGGAGGAGCTGGCCACTAGGATGTCATTCAAGTAGACAAAGACGAACGGCATGTCCCGGAGAACAGAGTCCATGAGACGCTGAAAAGACTGGGCCGCATTTTTAACTCTTTGACTGCCAGCCATTTTCGGAAAAGGTAACCCCATACTGCCAGCTGATTTACAGAATTTTACCGATCTTTCAAGCTCCACAGAAAATGTTGTGTTAGGACTATGGAAACGCGGATACTACCAAATGAAAGATTGAAGTCTCACCTTTCATCTAAAAAAAAGTTTGTTTCTACCTTATTCGGATCTTCAGTAATCAACAATAGAAAACAGCTTCGTTTCACCCAAATCCTCTATTTTCTTCCAAAATACGGAGAAATCAAGCTTTTTGTGAAACGATGTTATTTCATGCACTCTAGTGAATTTGGCACTTTTTTTTTTTTTTTTTTTGCATGAGTAATTCTACAAACACCTAAACTTCTATAAAACACTACCCCAACAATAAAAAATGTTTTTTGATTGCAAAATAACATTTTATTTACATGCAACAGTAGCAATCCGTACAAACAATTTGGAAAACTCTTTGCAAACTATTTACACGTGCGCAACAGTTTTTGTCAGTCTGCTTCTGTATGGACTGATTTGCGTAGAGGTTGGTATGATGAACGATGTGCTGGAGCAGTTCATCCGTGATGAAGAGCTCCAGGATGTCAGCTGGCAGGTGGGAATTCAGCTCTGCTGCAGCATCCCTTGGTCCTGGTTTTGCAGCAAAGGGGAAGATGGTTGGCTGCCAGCCAACTTCATCAACTTCAAGCCAGCCAGAATCTTTGGGATCTGCAAATATACATTTCAATATCATATATTATTTTAGAGCACTGTGATGCAATGTGTGTGTGTGTGCGTGTTTACCTTTTTTTCTTGGATGTATTGGTTGATGCACATTCTGTAAATTATAGAAGACGTTTACCATCAAATATTTTATTAGTGCTGTGGAGAATCTCCTTTTTTTTTTTTTTTTTTTCTTTTTTTTTCTTTTTTTTTACCTTTGTTCTGCTCAGTGTGAGAAGGGTCACTTTGAGTAGGAGCTGAAAGAAACATATACAATTACAATACTATCGAAAGACTTTCCTTTTATTGTTGCGGTGTATTGAAAACGTTTTTTTACCTTTCTTTGTCGTAGAACCAGCGGTCGGACGTTGCTGTGAGCACGATCTATAAAATATACATTCACGTTTGTATAGGTAATAGATGTTTTAGTGTATAGGTCGCTTGCACATCGTAATGCATCATGGGAGTTTTTTCTTCGGGCGCCATCTTGGGTGTCCGCCGGTTCACAAGGTACACTCGTGAGTTACACGGTAGAGCTTATCAACCTGATGTCATTTACACAGTATTTTCACGATTTACCGGAAGATCAAAAACAACGATACAGGCAGAAGTTGTCTCTGTCTGGTGGGATTGATCCTAATTACGTCCTGACCAAGGGTGATTTTTTTTTGACGGAGAAAGCTTGCTGGCCAAATGTGACTTCTCTGGACATTTTTCACTACCTCGTGTTGACAACATGCTCCATAACACCCCAACAAATCCCTGGAGGCTTACAATTATTTTGTAAGCGGGTGGATACAGAGTGTAAACTTTAACATCGCATCAGAAGAAACTGTTGCTGTTGCACGTAAGTAAACCACATGGTGTTGGTAATTCTGCACACAAAAATGTTGATTTGTTCTCAGGCTTCCTGTTATCATTGTGTTTACATGCACAGCTGGGTTTACCTGATGTGGTTTTTCTAATCATTTTATAACCGGCAAATATGGCAGAGCGTATAAGAATAAAAAGTAACTATGCACAGCCTCCCCGTGGCTTAATTAAATTTAATGCTACCCTTTCACTAGTTACATGTTACTTAATCAACTTATTCTAAATGGTTAAGGTTAACCACTCTCAGAGGACGTATTTTTAGTTTCAGTTTCCAGTACAATAAAACGTGTTCATGGTAACTACTGAGCATACTGACAGCTTTTCTTATGATCTCACGGTTAAGGAGGCTGTCACAACACCCAATTTCTGTCTGGTGCCGGATGGCAACAATTCCCATCACTTGTCACGACAACACCAATATTATTACCAGGTATGTATGTATGGCTTTACTTTTTGTAGTTTCTTATTTAATTCTATGTTTCATATTTTCATTACAATGTTTGTAATATTTTCAGATTCAGGCACAGATGAGTTTAACTGGACGGGACTTCTGCGACTTTGTGGTGTGGACAAAGTGTGATTGAGCGAGTCCACCCAGATCGCTCGTTTTGGCCAGCTGGAAAAGCCAGAGTTTTTTTTTTCCCAAAAGTCCCCTCCTTACCTGAACTGCTCGGGAGAGCATTTACTAGATCAGCAGTGGACTTCCAGTGTTCCTGCTCAGCCGCTGTCACGTACCACTTGCTCATGTACTTCAAAGATGCGGAATAAAGTAGTGTTTTGTGCTGCAGCAGATTGTAAAATCAAATGATATCACTTGAAGTGTGCCAATCTAGACTGCCAAAAGGACAGTGGTTTTGTGACAAGTGTAAAACAAGGATTATTGGGAAAACTGAAACACAGTACTGGTACTTGTCTTACATTAAACAAATTTAAAAGAGAGCAACTTTTTCCTCTGTACATAGTATAATGAAAGTCATTGCGTACCCCATCAACATTACATCATACCGTCATCAGGATGGTAGGCACCTGTGCTAAAATAAATACATTAATTAACAGTTCAATTTTATCCCTGAAATTACTACATCTAATCATTATTCACTTCATTTTTTGTGCTTTTAGAAATAATAGCGATTTATGCCATTACTTTAAGAGGGACCATATTGCACATTGAGTCAAATCCTGTCATTTGTCTTATGTATAGCTTTGTAAACAAACCCAACAATAGAATTTGTATAATCGCTGCCTTTATTAGCGCCAAACAAACAGTCGCATGTTGTCCTCCTCCAATGCTTTGATGCTCGCCTTCGTTTCCATCATGTCATTGGCAATCAAGTCGGTGTGGCATGAGATCCCTAAAGAAATAAAAATAAAAAATAAAAAAAAGATCACAAAAAAATACGGTACCAGTAAAAGGTTTACTATAGTACAGTAGTATAGTTTTTTTGTCAGTGTAAAAGAAATGTACACATTTTGTTGCATTTTTTAATGTATGAACATTGCTACAGGCAAATACTTATTTCTATAAACACTTCCAAATGTCTCTAAAATATAAGGTGCGTGTACACACACAAACAAACACATACATTCACTCATGCATACAATATATCATGTAATGAATTCTGAGTGGCATACCAGAGTCAATGATGTCAGCAGTACTTGAGGGTACAGGTTACTGGAGCCATCTGGCTGCATAACTGCAACAAACTCTCTGCCACTTCGAGTCGTCTTTTCTTTGCTTGTCTCTCCTGTGCACGTTCATATCTTGGCGCCGACTGGGCTGAGACATAGATGTTGTAATTTGGGACCCAACTTTAATGTTGGAGCCCAGTCGGGATGATTGGACAGAAAAACGGGCGCAGGGCGACCTGTTAAAATAAACAAATATATAAACAAATAAAATATGGAAAGACTGGTTATTTTGCCGCAGTAGGGTGGCCGTGAATAAGTTCTTTAGCATGATGTGTAGGCTACCGGGGGTCTGTTTTCTTGCATCACCCCCTTCTGTCTCTTTTTTCCAAGTTTACATTTTGCCACCAAAAAACATGTTATCGGCATTAAGAGCCCAAGACTAATCAATCCAATTTCAGCAGTAAACACTTTGCACTGGCACTTCTTGGGTGAAAATGTTCGATGTTAGCTTTCGGCTAACGTCCGCTAGCCAGCTTGTACTACCGAACTTGCTTGCTCATGAATCCAAAACATAAGCAACTTGCCCATATATGGGCGGTCGAAACGTTATTAATCCTCATGCATTAAATAAAGGTAAACAAGCTTACCGCTCACAAAGTGATGGCTGCACACACGAGCCCAAAGTAACGACTTCCCTCCGGAGTCCGCACTCCTCTGTCTCCAGGCCCTGGTTCCTAGTTATTTTCGGAATTCGGAAGAAAGGCCGACCATTTTCCCCCTTGGCTTTGTTCGAACAGCCAACGATGCAGCAACAATGTACCATTTTAAACGCAGACAACAAACGTGATAGATACGTGTTAGACCGAATCATTACGAGAGAGAATATTACAAGGCCGCTTCTGTCAAAATTTGATGGATGACATTCTTAATTAGATTAGGGGGGTCATGTATGGGTCATGACCCCTCCCTAATGAAGATTAATGACCCTTTAATGACTTCCAGATGTCATATAATGAGGGTTAATGACTTCCTGATGTCATTTAATGAGGGTTAATGACCCTTAATGACTTCCTGATGTCATTTAATGAAGATTAATGACCCTTAATGACTTCCTGATGTCATTTAATGAAGATTAATGACCCTTAATGACTTCCTGATGTCATTTAATGAAGATTAATGACCCTTAATGACTTCCTGATGTCATTTAATGAAGATTAATGACCCTTTAATGACTTCCAGATGTCATATAATGAGGGTTAATGACCTTTAATGACTTCCGGATGTCATTTAATGAGGGTTAATGACCTTTAATGACTTCCTGATGTCGTTTAATGAGGATGAATGACCTTTAATAACTTCCGGATGTCGTATAATGAAGATGAATGACCTTTAATGACTTCCGGATGTCGTTTAATGAAGATGAATGGCCTTTAATGACTTCCAGGTGTTATATAATGAAGATGAATGACCCTTAATGACTTCCTGATGTCATTTAATGAAGATTAATGACCCCTTAATGAAGATGGATGATGTGTAGGTGGTGTTCCTACCTGTTTTTGCAGATATCATGGCTGACCCGGGTTCAAATGCTAATTGTTTGGTTAACTTCCGGATCCGGTGCACGCCCCCCTAGATTGAGTGAATAATGAATAATAATGAGATTGAATGACGTGATCAGAGGGAGTGGTTTAGTATGGGTAAAACCGCCGGGGGAAAAGTACTAGCCATTTCTATTATGGTGAAGGGGGAAAAAGCATGCGCAAACACGGCTCAAAGAGTGTATTTTAGAGGTTGTAAAACAAGAAGTATAAGGTAAGGTTAAACTGTGATACGCTGGTTGGTATTATGAAATTAAAAAACTCTAACATGAAGTTATACATTATATGTAAAAATGTTGTAAGAGTCGTTCGTGACTGCTGGGGTTGAATCTGAAAATAAACGGATAAAACTATATAATTTCCCCTTACTGATATAGTTACTATCTGACATTTTTGTTCAATATTCCTGTGAGTAGGGGGGAAGCAGATGCAGTCAAAGATTCATGGGGAGGTCAAATGTATGTCTGTGCTTGTGTGTGCGTACGCGCATGTATGGCTGCATGGGGGTCAAAGAAGTGTGAGGACAGACGGGCGGCTGAAGAAGTGTGAGGTTAGACGGTGGCTATAATGTTGTTAGTTTGAAAAGACAACACTTCCTAAAACATATTACAAAAATATGCATCGACTTAGATCTGATTCTATTTATAATGATAATTTTATGTAGAAATTGGTGAAAAGCCATCATCAGCGATAGTCTCCTTACCCCTGCGAGGACAGCGGCTGCTGGTCATAAAATTAAGGCTGAAGGAGGAGGAAGAGAAAATATCGGGGGGTTCCTCCTATCTTGGTTAAAATGAGCGCCATTTTTGGTCTGAGAAAGGCGATTGTTCAATATTCCTGTGAGTAGGGGGAAGCAGATGCAGTCAAAGATTCACGGGGAGGTCAAATGTATGTCTGAGGGGCCTGTGTATGCGTGTGTGCGTTTGCATGAGAGCTGAACAGTGTAAGATTAAACGGTAACTGTAATGTTGGTTTTCAAGAAGAGATTTCCAAAACTGCTTCTTTAAAAAAACATCTACACAGATATCCATTTATGATAGTTTTATGCAGCAACCGTTAGTTGAAACATCCTAGCTAACATTTTCTCAAGGATTTGAAAAGTGGTGACAAGTGAAAACTAATTAAGCTTACCTATAGGCGTAACGGTGTGTGGCTTTGAGTCCATCACATACATGCTCTGCATAGAGCATATATGCGTAGCAGCGAGGTATGCGTAGCAGAAAGGGGAGATGTCCCTACACTCGTGAGAATTTTCTGAGGCTTGTTGGAGACACTAGGACTCTGTCACAGTTTGAGTGTGTGTGTTTCAATGACCATAATTGTTGGGGGGCTGGTGGATATGAGCGAGGGGGTTGGTTAGACGTCTGCCAGCGTGCTCTCCTTGGGATATTTTCTCAAATACTAAAACCCAAATGCCAGTCCTCTGAACCGAATGACCAGTTGTCTAAACACATTGAATAAATGTAACCCCTCATTTTCCAATGCCATAAAAACATTTTACATGAAGACACAATTCACAAATTGCTCTCATGCGATACAAAATGTTTACCACAAGTCAACAATATTTGAACACAACGGACTTAACTGGCGTTCACACAACAACTCAAAAATTGAATACACTTGTTGCTAATGATGTGACCACACCTATAAACTCAAGTTCAGAGTGTACAGTTTGCTGGAGAGTCCAAACAAGCGCAATGGATAGAGGCAGAGCCAGAGGAAGAGGAATTAGAGGAGGGAGAGGAGCAGGTCGAGCAATGCAAAAGTTATAAAATAGTAACATGGAATGGTAAGGGTATTCGTAAACACGAAAATAAAAATAATAATTTAACCATCTTATTACAGTCTTTCTCAATTGCTAATACACATTTCTTGAAACCTGTACCCATTTTCTCAAAACCGTAAACACAAACACAAAAATTCAAACAATTTTCACAAAAGCCGTGACTTTTCACTTCAAAACCTATTATCCGGTATTCAAATCCGAACAATATATTCAGATCATACACACAGTAAGTCAAAAATATATTCACCATGAGAGCATTTGTTAGACACGACATAAAATAATCTAACACAGAGCATCCAGGGTAGGTAGTCAACAGAGGTTTATTTTACATGCATGAACAAACATAGTTTTTGGCACTAGACAAATTACTAACGAAGTTAAAATTATGGTGAATTCAAATGAAATAGAAAGGGTGTATGAAAATAAATTCCTTGGAGTAGTTATTGATGATAAATTATGTTGGAACCCACATGTAGAAAATGTTAAAAGGAAAATGTCAAAAATCATCGGGATACTCTATAAAACTAAGGATGTCCTGAACATGAACTCATTATATATATTATATAGTTCATTATTATTACCATATTTGACCTATTGTGTGGAAATCTGGGGAACTGCATATAAAACAAACACTAACTCTGTTTTCAATTTGCAAAAAAGAGCCATAAGGATTATTAATCGTTCAAAATATACAGAATCAACACATCCATTATTTATCAAATTAAATACAATGACATTTTATGACTTGGTTGAGTTTAAAATAGCACAAATAATGTACAAAGTATATAACAATCTACTCTGCTATATTACTCAGACATTGTTTGAAAATAGACACAGTCCTTCTGATATAAGGGGTACAAGTGTGTACAAAAAACCCAAAACAAGAACAAATATTAAGCAAAGGTGTGTTTCTGTAAAAGGTGTTAATTTGTGGAATAATCTGGGAATTGACTTGAAAAGATGTGACTCACTTGTTGAGTTAAAAAAAAAAATGTTTAAATGCAAAGTTAAAAAAAATTACTTTTGTCAAATAAGAGCATGAAAATTGTATATAATGAGTATGAGTATATGATTTATAAATGTATTATGGTATATGTTTAGGAATTTTATGTATATATGTTGCTGGATAATGCACGCATCATTTTATTTTTAAAAATATTAACCTAGTATTGTATCAATAATGAAATAAGTTTAAATGTATAATGTATGAGGGGTAGGACTAAATAAGTTAACTTCTTCCTACTCCCTTTTGAACATGTAAACGATGATGAGTTTGTTTTTTCTTTTCTTCTTTTCTTTTTTAACTTTTGTTTCTTTGCTGTTTGTTTTTATGTTCAATAATTCAATCAAAAAACGTGATAGCGTCAAAATGGGTACTTTTAACAAAAAAACATGCATTAGTCTTAGGGCAAAATAATTTAGGAATAGTGTGAAATGTGTTTAAGTTTTATCCAAAAAGAGTGGATGAGTTTTGAGAATTGGGTCTAAGCCTGAACCGTGTGTAAGGTTTGGTCAAAAAAGTGTTTCATTCCAGAAATTAGTCTCGGAAACTGAGAATTTGCTTCATCGAACGGGGTTTGGTGTTTTAGCAACTGATAAAAACTGTTAAGTTAAAAGCGGACATGACAATACAATAACCACACATAACAAAATCAGAACAACCCTATCTCAATTGTAAATAATACATTCAAATATTCACACCAACTTCTAGGCCGTGGGGTGAACCCCAAAAAAGTGCCTAGAAAATGAGTTTCGCTCCACTGTCTGGGCACTACTTGTTCAATGCATTTTTTGATAGATAATACCCTTCTGAACTTTGGGTTAAAAGTTCACCCAATGTTTTCCTGCCCCAATTTTGTCACAAGCCAGAAATGCATATATAGGTAAATAACAAAAAACGAAAATCTTGTGCTACAGTTTTTGGTTGTAAAACGTCTTACATTAAATTTGGCAACAGAAAATCATTCCCAGATGTTATAAATACATGTACCTAACATCAGAAACAAGTATTGGTGGTTTGGTGCAATCATGTGAATTTAGATAATTAAATATATTAAATTTGTGCCAAAAAAACAAAAAACGCTTCAACTAGAAGTGAAACCAGCACACGGATGTTACATTTAGCTATGTCTATGTTTCATATATGAAAACAATTCACAACCTATTACGTAATGAAAGGTACACAAGAAGCAGCATACATCGGCCAAAAATACTACCATGCACCACAAACCTGGAACAAGGCAAAATGGACTAGATGGAAATAGATGCATTCAGAGCCCAGATTATTATAACATATAGAATATTTATTAAAGTATCAGATTGTGTCATCACAGCATGTCATTTATACCCCCCGTCCCCTACCCAAAAAATATTAATAATAAAAATAATAATAATAAAATAAAAATCAAATGTGCATTCACAATAAAACCTTTGGAACTTCATTGGAACAGCTCTCTTTTATTTTTTTGGCAGACCAATTTAACAAAGGTCTGTGTTGTGGAAAAATGGAATACAGACATTTTAATTTTTGCTTGAAAAGTGTTAAAATGGAGAGTTAACATCTTGATAATGAAACAAACAAAATGGCAGATTTTACATAGATTTTACAGCCCTGCACTGTAAAGTGTCCTCGTATGCCCTGTCATTTTCCAACCTGATGTTGTACCAGCCATGTGTTAGTGTCACTTTCTTGGCTTACATCAGTAGACTCAGTAGTTGATGTATCTGATGAGTGAGGTACCCTGTCTAAAAGTTTGTCAGTTGTTGGTAATGTCTCTACAAAAACCATTTCAGAGTTGTTGCTGGAAAGGGGTGTGAAAAACCAGATGGGGGAAATCACGCCTCAATCTTCGTTTCAGTATATCCTGCCTGAAATAGAAAATTGAAGGGAAAGATGAGCACAAGATACACATATTCACATCACACTAGGGCTGCTCTATTATGGAAAAAAATAATCATCACAATTATTTTGGTAATATTTGAAATCAAGATTATTCTAAACAATTATATTTTGTTCAAATCAAGAAAATATTTCAACATTTGAAAATAAGACAATCACAATCATATGAAACTATAATTATGTAAGTTGCTTTTGGATCCAACAAAATTTTTAATATATTATTATTATTATTATTATTATTATGACGTTAGCAAAAATTTGAAGTTGGGGTGCAGTGTGTGTGTGCAGTAAGCTAGTTTTGACATGGGTGTGTGGTAAAATAACTCGTGTGGGCGTGCCACAACTCAAAATTAGTATTATTAGTGCTGCAGCTATCGAATATTTTGGTATTTGGATATCCTACTGAAAATTCTAGTGAATAATCGTATATTTGGATAGAAATACAAATATACCTATAGGCCTATATACTTTCTTGGTCAAAGAACAATTATAAATACAGAAGACAAAAAAACACATTTGCATGTAATAATTAACAACCAACTGGTTTTCATTTTTAGAGAATCAATTTTATTTATTTATTTATTTATTTTTAACTTAAATTGAGCTTGTCAGCAAACTATTTTTCTCTGAAACAGTGAGATTTTAGACAAATCTCTCCCAATAGATTTCATAAATGTGTTTCAATGTGAAGATTTATATGTTACCCGTAGTCTGAAGCATCAAGATCCCCGTGTTTATTAACACTGTTCACAAACCCCTTAGCTTGTCCATTCTCATCACATCTTTGTCAACTATAATCCTTTGACGGATTACTTGTTCACAAAAAGAATTTGTAGCTCTCAGCATTGGGTTGTCTAAAACACACCTACACTCACTTAACATGTGCAGAGTCATGCTTTCTAATTAATGCTGTCTCGAAATGTAAACAGAATACAAGTGACATATTGCTGACCAATGCTTTACTTTTGAAATGTGTAATTTTAGCAAAGTGACAATGAAATAGTGCAATGTAACAACTCACATTTGTTCGTCCCTGGTTGCTGTTGACTTTAAGAACCTTGTGTAATCTCTGAAACAAAACTGCACCTCCATTGTGACACAGTCTTTTGTCTTGAATATGCAGAAGAATGGAACAGTCTTTCTTCATCTCAGCGGCCTGCAGCAACCACCCCGCTTTTAGACAAAAAAGAATTACATTATAAGTGTTATTGTCACATCACCTCTTTACAGTATATGCACATCACAGATTTAAGTAAAGTAAAGTGTTTGTTGAGGTTGATGAGAGAGAGTTTGGGGAAAAGGGAGTGTGTAGCTGTGACTATATTATGACTGATGGGCACAGGTAACTCGAGTTTGGTAACAACTGTTGGATTCACTCGATAAATCATTCAGCAGCTCGCGTTTTTACTAAACTAAACTAAACTAAACTTTGAAATTTATTTTTACAAATGATGCAGATGGCTGGAAGAACGGGGCCAGCTGCATCATTTGTAAAAATAAATTTCAAAGTTTAGTTTAGTTTAGTTTAGTAAAAACGCGAGCTGCTGAATGATTTATCGAGTGAATCCAACAGTTGTTACCAAACTCGAGTTACCTGTGCCCATCAGTCATAATATAGTCACAGCTACACACTCCCTTTTCCCCAAACTCTCTCTCATCAACCTCAACAAACACTTTACTTTACTTAAATCTGTGATGTGCATATACTGTAAAGAGGTGATGTGACAATAACACTTATAATGTAATTCTTTTTTGTCTAAAAGCGGGGTGGTTGCTGCAGGCCGCTGAGATGAAGAAAGACTGTTCCATTCTTCTGCATATTCAAGACAAAAGACTGTGTCACAATGGAGGTGCAGTTTTGTTTCAGAGATTACACAAGGTTCTTAAAGTCAACAGCAACCAGGGACGAACAAATGTGAGTTGTTACATTGCACTATTTCATTGTCACTTTGCTAAAATTACACATTTCAAAAGTAAAGCATTGGTCAGCAATATGTCACTTGTATTCTGTTTACATTTCGAGACAGCATTAATTAGAAAGCATGACTCTGCACATGTTAAGTGAGTGTAGGTGTGTTTTAGACAACCCAATGCTGAGAGCTACAAATTCTTTTTGTGAACAAGTAATCCGTCAAAGGATTATAGTTGACAAAGATGTGATGAGAATGGACAAGCTAAGGGGTTTGTGAACAGTGTTAATAAACACGGGGATCTTGATGCTTCAGACTACGGGTAACATATAAATCTTCACATTGAAACACATTTATGAAATCTATTGGGAGAGATTTGTCTAAAATCTCACTGTTTCAGAGAAAAATAGTTTGCTGACAAGCTCAATTTAAGTTAAAAATAAATAAATAAATAAATAAAATTGATTCTCTAAAAATGAAAACCAGTTGGTTGTTAATTATTACATGCAAATGTGTTTTTTTGTCTTCTGTATTTATAATTGTTCTTTGACCAAGAAAGTATATAGGCCTATAGGTATATTTGTATTTCTATCCAAATATACGATTATTCACTAGAATTTTCAGTAGGATATCCAAATACCAAAATATTCGATAGCTGCAGCACTAATAATACTAATTTTGAGTTGTGGCACGCCCACACGAGTTATTTTACCACACACCCATGTCAAAACTAGCTTACTGCACACACACACTGCACCCCAACTTCAAATTTTTGCTAACGTCATAATAATAATAATAATAATAATAATATATTAAAAATTTTGTTGGATCCAAAAGCAACTTACATAATTATAGTTTCATATGATTGTGATTGTCTTATTTTCAAATGTTGAAATATTTTCTTGATTTGAACAAAATATAATTGTTTAGAATAATCTTGATTTCAAATATTACCAAAATAATTGTGATGATTATTTTTTTCCATAATAGAGCAGCCCTAGTGTGATGTGAATATGTGTATCTTGTGCTCATCTTTCCCTTCAATTTTCTATTTCAGGCAGGATATACTGAAACGAAGATTGAGGCGTGATTTCCCCCATCTGGTTTTTCACACCCCTTTCCAGCAACAACTCTGAAATGGTTTTTGTAGAGACATTACCAACAACTGACAAACTTTTAGACAGGGTACCTCACTCATCAGATACATCAACTACTGAGTCTACTGATGTAAGCCAAGAAAGTGACACTAACACATGGCTGGTACAACATCAGGTTGGAAAATGACAGGGCATACGAGGACACTTTACAGTGCAGGGCTGTAAAATCTATGTAAAATCTGCCATTTTGTTTGTTTCATTATCAAGATGTTAACTCTCCATTTTAACACTTTTCAAGCAAAAATTAAAATGTCTGTATTCCATTTTTCCACAACACAGACCTTTGTTAAATTGGTCTGCCAAAAAAATAAAAGAGAGCTGTTCCAATGAAGTTCCAAAGGTTTTATTGTGAATGCACATTTGATTTTTATTTTATTATTATTATTTTTATTATTAATATTTTTTGGGTAGGGGACGGGGGGTATAAATAACATGCTGTGATGACACAATCTGATACTTTAATAAATATTCTATATGTTATAATAATCTGGGCTCTGAATGCATCTATTTCCATCTAGTCCATTTTGCCTTGTTCCAGGTTTGTGGTGCATGGTAGTATTTTTGGCCGATGTATGCTGCTTCTTGTGTACCTTTCATTACGTAATAGGTTGTGAATTGTTTTCATATATGAAACATAGACATAGCTAAATGTAACATCCGTGTGCTGGTTTCACTTCTAGTTGAAGCGTTTTTTGTTTTTTTGGCACAAATTTAATATATTTAATTATCTAAATTCACATGATTGCACCAAACCACCAATACTTGTTTCTGATGTTAGGTACATGTATTTATAACATCTGGGAATGATTTTCTGTTGCCAAATTTAATGTAAGACGTTTTACAACCAAAAACTGTAGCACAAGATTTTCGTTTTTTGTTATTTACCTATATATGCATTTCTGGCTTGTGACAAAATTGGGGCAGGAAAACATTGGGTGAACTTTTAACCCAAAGTTCAGAAGGGTATTATCTATCAAAAAATGCATTGAACAAGTAGTGCCCAGACAGTGGAGCGAAACTCATTTTCTAGGCACTTTTTTGGGGTTCACCCCACGGCCTAGAAGTTGGTGTGAATATTTGAATGTATTATTTACAATTGAGATAGGGTTGTTCTGATTTTGTTATGTGTGGTTATTGTATTGTCATGTCCGCTTTTAACTTAACAGTTTTTATCAGTTGCTAAAACACCAAACCCCGTTCGATGAAGCAAATTCTCAGTTTCCGAGACTAATTTCTGGAATGAAACACTTTTTTGACCAAACCTTACACACGGTTCAGGCTTAGACCCAATTCTCAAAACTCATCCACTCTTTTTGGATAAAACTTAAACACATTTCACACTATTCCTAAATTATTTTGCCCTAAGACTAATGCATGTTTTTTTGTTAAAAGTACCCATTTTGACGCTATCACGTTTTTTGATTGAATTATTGAACATAAAAACAAACGGCAAAGAAACAAAAGTTAAAAAAGAAAAGAAGAAAAGAAAAAACAAACTCATCATAGTTTACATGTTCAAAAGGGAGTAGGAAGAAGTTAACTTATTTAGTCCTACCCCTCATACATTATACATTTAAACTTATTTCATTATTGATACAATACTAGGTTAATATTTTTAAAAATAAAATGATGCGTGCATTATCCAGCAACATATATACATAAAATTCCTAAACATATACCATAATACATTTATAAATCATATACTCATACTCATTATATACAATTTTCATGCTCTTATTTGACAAAAGTAATTTTTTTTAACTTTGCATTTAAACATTTTTTTTTTAACTCAACAAGTGAGTCACATCTTTTCAAGTCAATTCCCAGATTATTCCACAAATTAACACCTTTTACAGAAACACACCTTTGCTTAATATTTGTTCTTGTTTTGGGTTTTTTGTACACACTTGTACCCCTTATATCAGAAGGACTGTGTCTATTTTCAAACAATGTCTGAGTAATATAGCAGAGTAGATTGTTATATACTTTGTACATTATTTGTGCTATTTTAAACTCAACCAAGTCATAAAATGTCATTGTATTTAATTTGATAAATAATGGATGTGTTGATTCTGTATATTTTGAACGATTAATAATCCTTATGGCTCTTTTTTGCAAATTGAAAACAGAGTTAGTGTTTGTTTTATATGCAGTTCCCCAGATTTCCACACAATAGGTCAAATATGGTAATAATAATGAACTATATAATATATATAATGAGTTCATGTTCAGGACATCCTTAGTTTTATAGAGTATCCCGATGATTTTTGACATTTTCCTTTTAACATTTTCTACATGTGGGTTCCAACATAATTTATCATCAATAACTACTCCAAGGAATTTATTTTCATACACCCTTTCTATTTCATTTGAATTCACCATAATTTTAACTTGGTTAGTAATTTGTCTAGTGCCAAAAACTATGTTTGTTCATGCATGTAAAATAAACCTCTGTTGACTACCTACCCTGGATGCTCTGTGTTAGATTATTTTATGTCGTGTCTAACAAATGCTCTCATGGTGAATATATTTTTGACTTACTGTGTGTATGATCTGAATATATTGTTCGGATTTGAATACCGGATAATAGGTTTTGAAGTGAAAAGTCACGGCTTTTGTGAAAATTGTTTGAATTTTTGTGTTTGTGTTTACGGTTTTGAGAAAATGGGTACAGGTTTCAAGAAATGTGTATTAGCAATTGAGAAAGACTGTAATAAGATGGTTAAATTATTATTTTTATTTTCGTGTTTACGAATACCCTTACCATTCCATGTTACTATTTTATAACTTTTGCATTGCTCGACCTGCTCCTCTCCCTCCTCTAATTCCTCTTCCTCTGGCTCTGCCTCTATCCATTGCGCTTGTTTGGACTCTCCAGCAAACTGTACACTCTGAACTTGAGTTTATAGGTGTGGTCACATCATTAGCAACAAGTGTATTCAATTTTTGAGTTGTTGTGTGAACGCCAGTTAAGTCCGTTGTGTTCAAATATTGTTGACTTGTGGTAAACATTTTGTATCGCATGAGAGCAATTTGTGAATTGTGTCTTCATGTAAAATGTTTTTATGGCATTGGAAAATGAGGGGTTACATTTATTCAATGTGTTTAGACAACTGGTCATTCGGTTCAGAGGACTGGCATTTGGGTTTTAGTATTTGAGAAAATATCCCAAGGAGAGCACGCTGGCAGACGTCTAACCAACCCCCTCGCTCATATCCACCAGCCCCCCAACAATTATGGTCATTGAAACACACACACTCAAACTGTGACAGAGTCCTAGTGTCTCCAACAAGCCTCAGAAAATTCTCACGAGTGTAGGGACATCTCCCCTTTCTGCTACGCATACCTCGCTGCTACGCATATATGCTCTATGCAGAGCATGTATGTGATGGACTCAAAGCCACACACCGTTACGCCTATAGGTAAGCTTAATTAGTTTTCACTTGTCACCACTTTTCAAATCCTTGAGAAAATGTTAGCTAGGATGTTTCAACTAACGGTTGCTGCATAAAACTATCATAAATGGATATCTGTGTAGATGTTTTTTTAAAGAAGCAGTTTTGGAAATCTCTTCTTGAAAACCAACATTACAGTTACCGTTTAATCTTACACTGTTCAGCTCTCATGCAAACGCACACACGCATACACAGGCCCCTCAGACATACATTTGACCTCCCCGTGAATCTTTGACTGCATCTGCTTCCCCCTACTCACAGGAATATTGAACAATCGCCTTTCTCAGACCAAAAATGGCGCTCATTTTAACCAAGATAGGAGGAACCCCCCGATATTTTCTCTTCCTCCTCCTTCAGCCTTAATTTTATGACCAGCAGCCGCTGTCCTCGCAGGGGTAAGGAGACTATCGCTGATGATGGCTTTTCACCAATTTCTACATAAAATTATCATTATAAATAGAATCAGATCTAAGTCGATGCATATTTTTGTAATATGTTTTAGGAAGTGTTGTCTTTTCAAACTAACAACATTATAGCCACCGTCTAACCTCACACTTCTTCAGCCGCCCGTCTGTCCTCACACTTCTTTGACCCCCATGCAGCCATACATGCGCGTACGCACACACAAGCACAGACATACATTTGACCTCCCCATGAATCTTTGACTGCATCTGCTTCCCCCCTACTCACAGGAATATTGAACAAAAATGTCAGATAGTAACTATATCAGTAAGGGGAAATTATATAGTTTTATCCGTTTATTTTCAGATTCAACCCCAGCAGTCACGAACGACTCTTACAACATTTTTACATATAATGTATAACTTCATGTTAGAGTTTTTTAATTTCATAATACCAACCAGCGTATCACAGTTTAACCTTACCTTATACTTCTTGTTTTACAACCTCTAAAATACACTCTTTGAGCCGTGTTTGCGCATGCTTTTTCCCCCTTCACCATAATAGAAATGGCTAGTACTTTTCCCCCGGCGGTTTTACCCATACTAAACCACTCCCTCTGATCACGTCATTCAATCTCATTATTATTCATTATTCACTCAATCTAGGGGGGCGTGCACCGGATCCGGAAGTTAACCAAACAATTAGCATTTGAACCCGGGTCAGCCATGATATCTGCAAAAACAGGTAGGAACACCACTTACACATCATCCATCTTCATTAAGGGGTCATTAATCTTCATTAAATGACATCAGGAAGTCATTAAGGGTCATTCATCTTCATTATATAACACCTGGAAGTCATTAAAGGTCATTCATCTTCATTAAACGACATCCGGAAGTCATTAAAGGTCATTCATCTTCATTATACGACATCCGGAAGTCATTAAAGGTCATTCATCCTCATTAAACGACATCAGGAAGTCATTAGAGGTCATTAACCCTCATTAAATGACATCCGGAAGTCATTAAAGGTCATTAACCCTCATTATATGACATCTGGAAGTCATTAAAGGGTCATTAATCTTCATTAAATGACATCAGGAAGTCATTAAGGGTCATTAATCTTCATTAAATGACATCAGGAAGTCATTAAGGGTCATTAATCTTCATTAAATGACATCAGGAAGTCATTAAGGGTCATTAATCTTCATTAAATGACATCAGGAAGTCATTAAGGGTCATTAACCCTCATTAAATGACATCAGGAAGTCATTAAAGGTCATTAACCCTCATTATATGACATCTGGAAGTCATTAAAGGGTCATTAATCTTCATTAGGGAGGGGTCATGACCCATACATGACCCCCCTAATCTAATTAAGAATGTCATCCATCAAATTTTGACAGAAGCGGCCTTGTAATATTCTCTTCTATTACGTAAATGGAGGCCACCCAGCATGGCGACTACGACAAATCCGAGGCGGAAGTGACGACATGTGCAAGCGACCTATATCAGCACATTTACACACGCTGCTAGCAGATCGCCCGAAAAGTTAGAAAAGTAATCTTACTAGCAATCTCTTAGCATGTTAGCGCTTACCTTCACGTTCTTTGGAAGACTGTCCAAGACTGTCTTGCATCGGACCCATAGTAGTCGTCATCGTCCGATGAAACGTCATCTGTGAAGACGTGCTCGGTTGTGCACCACTTTTCTCCGGTGTTAGCATCGCTAGCCGGTGGGGCCTTAGGACGTTATAAGCATCGCTAGCCGGTGGGGCCTTAGGACGTGGTCGAAACGGCCGCATCACCGCTTCAACTATGACTTAACCCCGTCATCACTGTGCTCTTGAGCACTGGTCGATGCTTTTGAGCTTTGAAAATAAGGATCAAGCGTGAGCTGCTTGCCATCTGTAGCCTTTTTGACTCCCTTAGCCAAGTTAGCCATTCTCTCCCCCTCAACACTCTAGCTCAGCCTCTCTTCTTCTACTGTTGTCTCCGACCCGATCTTGTCCAAAAGACTCATCACAGCCATCTAGTGGCCAGGAATACTCATATAGTAACCCGATCGGCTTGATACCACACAGCTGCCCAAGCACAGCTGGAGCACAGCTGCCCAAGGCTTTCCTCCACCCGTTTCCATAAAAAAACATAGTAGACGTCAATTAACGTCTATGGCGGCCAATCCTAGGATTATACTGAACGTTTTTAAACGTTTATGGCGGTCAAAGAGTTAAGGCCGAATGGCATCCTGAGAAACTCGAACAGTCCGAAAGGTGTTTTCACAGCAGTCTTAGGCACATGGGCGGGGTGTACCGGAACTTGGTGATAGCCCCGTACCAAGTCCACCTTGGAAAACAGCTTCACACCTGCCAGGTGCATTCAAGGAGAAGTCTTGTATGTGCGGGACCGGATAGCGATCGTGCGTCGTGGCATCATTCAGGCGGCGATAGTCTCCACACGGTCGCCAGCCACCGTCCGACTTCGGAACCATGTGGAGAGGCGAGACCCACGGGCTGTCCGAACAACGAATTATGCCAAGGCGTTCCATGGTGGCGAATTCGGACTTAGCTGTGGCCAATCTATCAGGGTTGAGGAGTCGGGCCTTAGTGTGAACCGGCGGGCCCACGGTCTCGATGGGGTGCTCGACCCCATGCTTGGTAGAAGTGGCTCCAAATGTAGGCGTGGTCAAGCTGGGGAATTCTCCAAGAAGCCGCATGAACACGTCGCCATCTGAGAGCGGGTTGGTGAGGCCCTCAAACGTCTCCACATCACACCCACAAGCAACAGTGGAAAACGTCAAAGCGTCCAACAGGCGGCCATTTTTAACATCCACCAGTAGACTGTGGGCACACAAAAAGTCCGCGCCAAGAAGGGGAAAAGAAATGTCCACAGTGACAAAGTCCCAAGTGAATCGGCGCTCCCCAAAACATACATCCACTGTCTTAGTGCCGTAGCTCCGGATAGGTGCATCGCTGGCCGCTGACAGGTGAGTGCCCCCGGCAGCATCTTCAGCCGAGGCAGGCAAAACGCTTCTGCGGGCACCGAAGTCACAAAGGAATTTGAGTCTGGAGAGGGTGTCCATGATAAACAGCAGCCGGCACTTTGCGCCCACGCTCACAGCTGCAACTGAGTGGAGGCGTTGCCGTTTTACAATACAACAAAGGAGCAAGGGGCGCGGCACCTCTTCGCCTTGGTTCAAAAACGTGCGTGAAAATAGCATAAGCCAGGGCCTGATCGGCCATCCACGGCAGTGCGTGCCTTATGAGGTGCAGTTGCGGCCGCCGGGACTGGGAAGGCGCGCACAGAGGCCAAGACCTTGCGGTTGTAACGCTGGGTGGCCAGGAAAAAACGGTCAGCTTCCTCCGCCAGATCACGTGGCTCGGAGATGGTAGTGTTCGCTAGCACTGTTTGGACTTGAGGAGGCATGTGGAGCAGAAACAGTTCAATAAACAAAAAGTTCGGCTCCTCCCCGCCGAGCAGGTTCAGCATTTTTTCCATCCGTTCGGACGGCTTACTGTCCCCCAGGCCCTGGATGGCGAAAAGGCGTCGAGCCCGTTCCGGCCGTGACAGCTCGAAGGTCTTAAGGAGGTACGCTTTGAGCCCCACATACATATCCCGTGCCGGGGGAGAGGTGATAAAACTCACGGCTCTGGCCGCCGTGGAGCTCCCAAGCGCGGACACGACGTGGTAGTCGCGCGTTGAATCGTCCGTAATTCCCCGGATGGTAAACAGTTTCAGCTTGTACAAACCACGTCGCCGTGGCCGACTCCCAAAACTCCGGTAACTTGAGACCAGCAGAGTTCGCCATGTCGCTCAATTCGATCAAATTATCAGCCTCGGAAACGTCAACGAGGCGGATGTCGGGGTCACCAATGTAGCGAGTAGTGACGGGAGTTGGAGGCCGAGTGTTGAAGCCCGGAGCCAAAGACTGGTGTTTTATTGACATCAGCTTCTCAGTGTTTTACAGCAACTCCTCACTCTGCTCGAGGCTCACAGGCTAACTTTTCTTCCTTTCATCCTTTCATCCTAACCAACTCCTCCCACCCGGAACTCCCCCTTCGTCCCAACGTTCCATGGGTGAATTATGTTCCCATCACTACAGTGAATTGATTGACGTTAATGTGCGAAGACGACTCTCCCTCCGAAAGCGAATGCTCGGCGCACTATAGCTGGAAAGGGGGGGCGGGGGTGCTGGTTGTTGTCCGCTGTCAATAAAGACTCTGTTCCCATCGTTCACATTGACGAGCCATTCAAATGACAATTCGTTCATCATTAATAAACTCCAACGCGGCTGAAAAGGCGGCCAAACCAGCGTCCGGTTTAGGGTTGCGCATGACTGCTAACACTGCTGTTAGCTCGCTGTTAGCTAGCAGTCACGGCTAAACGCTGGCAACAGGCGACGCACAATACAGCATCAGCATAATTATGTCTTATTAGCCTCTTACCTGGGGCTTGAACATAACTTCAGGACTAAGTTGTGTTCCTGACGTCTGGCACAACAGTTTGGTGCACTTTGATATTGCCATTGTTCACAAACTCCGAATAGAGGCGCACATCTACAGCACCGATGACGCGCTTCCGGTCACACTTCAGAATAAAAGTGTTACAAAGCATTGATGTACATATACTACTTGGTAAAGTAAGGTTTATTTTGAAATTTGGTTTCTCACAGCCCCGTGTACTGTTCTGCATACTGCCGTTAGCTTGACTACAACTATCTCAGCGGCTATCGGAGGCAGAAATGTCGTTACAGCTCTACTATTAATAATCGTTTTTGTACGATTATGCCTATTTTGTAATCGTAGAGGGTAATAATCGAAATCGTAAATGAATTTCGATTAATTGCACAGCCCTACTTCGAGGACATCTCTGTCATTTGACACAAACTTGTGCCCATCGGACAGAGACCTTCTCTGGCAAGTTGAATGTCCTCTTCTGTGCTTGCAATACTTGCAAGTCCGTCATCAACGTAGAAATCTCTCATGATGAATTGCGAACCCCTAGGATAGTGGCCACTGTTCACCTAGCAAGAAGTTTGCACAACCTGGGAAGGAGGCTGCACCAAACAAATGAACCTTATACGAAACTCAGATGGATGTGAGTTCAAATCTCCTTTCTTCCACCAAAGAAAGCGCAAGAAGTTGTGATCTGCCTCATCCACATGAAATTGGTGAAACATTTTTTCAATGTCACAGGTCAATGTGACCGGATGCTGACGAATGAGAACTCCACTCAAATTATTCAGCATATCAGGCCCTGAAAGGCGGTGGTCATTCAAGATGGTTCCTTGGTATCTGGCAGAGCATTCAAACACAAGATGAAGTTTAGCAGGCTTCTTTGCATGGCGAACACCGTGATGGAGAATGTACCATTTCTCACCTTCACTCCCATCATCCTTGATCTGCTCTGCCTGTCCCCTTTCAATGAATGAATGAATGAATGCCTTTATTGTCATTGTAAATAAATAAATATGAGATTAAAACACCGCTCCAGTAAAGTGCTTCATCTTTAAAACCAACATTAAAACCTTACACAAACACAAATTAAAAAAATAAATACTAAGAGCATCCGTTAATTAAAAATACTACTTATGGCTTTTTAAAAGAGTCACTGCACTCGGGGAAAAAACTCTCTGTACTTGCTAGTCCTGGTTTTAAGACACCTATAACGTCTCCCTGAGGGCAGTAACTGGAAAAGTGCATTGGCAGGGCGAGAAAAGTCCTTTGATATTTTTCCAGCTTTTGAGATCAGTCTACAATTTGCAATTATTTCTAATGGAGGAAGGGAACAGCCATGGTTTTCTGTGCAGAACTGATGTCTCTCTGTAAACATTTTTTATCAGCTGCCAAGCATCCACTGTACCACACAATCATACAGTATGTCAGGATGCTCTCTATTGTAGATCGATAAAAACATACCAAAAGTTTCTCACAGACCTCGTTTTTTTTTCAGCAGTCTAAGAAAATGCAAACGCTGAAGTGACTTCTTCACTACAGCTGTAGTGCTGTCTGTCCAGATGATGGTCCCCAGAAATTTACAAGTTTTTACTTTTCCACACAGTTCCCATTATCGTCAAAGGGAGTGGGTCAGTGCCATACTTCCTATATTCAATGATGAGCTCTTTTGTTTTGTTTGTGTTGAGCGTCAGGTTGTTGTCCTTACTCCATGCTACCAGTCTGTGGACTTGTGCTCTGTATGCTGATTCATCTCCTCCCGAAATAAGTCTGACCAAGGTGGTATCGTCGGCAAACTTTATGATGGTATTGTTGGGGTGGAGCAAGCTGCAGTCATATGTGTACAGAGACTAGAGCAGAGGACTCAGTACACAGCCCTGTGGGGAGCCAGTACTGAGAGTGATGGTGGAGGACACCTGGTTACCAAGCTTCACTGATTGAGGTCGGTTGGTGAGGAAATCCATAATCCAGCTGCAGATCTGTGGTCAGAGGCCGAGATGACTCAGTTTCTTCAGGAGGATGTTGGGGATGATGGTATTGAAGGCAGAGCTATAATCGACAAACAACATCCTCACATATGACCCACTGTGCTCCAGATTATTCAGGGCTGTGTAGAGAGCAAAGGAAATGGCATGTATAAACGTGTAAAATGATGTTACTTAGTATAAATGTCCCTAAGGATTATTCCACATTTCACTACTCCATGGCGCTCTTGCTCCATCTAGATGTTCCAGGAGTGGCTCTGGTTACTGACTCATGCCAAGTCAGCATACAGGCCACTTTGTAGTTGATAACCAGGTCATAAAAATTCTCATGTTTGGCTAGGCATATCTCCATTTTGTTAAAGAAACTGTCGTACCCTGGGGTTCTGGCTTAAACAGGAAGTCCTTTACAAACGCGTACATTCCTATTCGATCTGTTAAGTTGCTTCAAAAGAGTTTAGTTTGTGGTTGACTGATCAACTGCAGAGCTAATCTAGATTAGGTCCTTCCTGAGCTGTGGAATGTGGTAGAACTGCAGAGAGAGAGTTTACTTTGAAGGAAAAAAAAATAGAGGGTGAACTGACCCAGAGTTGTTAGTCAAAATCAATGTGGTGGAAGTAAATATTTCCGTTTTATGTTTGCTAGGGTCATGTGATGGCCAAGAGAATTTTTGACACCTATTCACCCCACGAGGATGAAGCCATGATCCTCTTCCTCAACATGGTGACCCGAGGACGAGTTCTTATCTTTACCATTAAGGTAAGTTATCAGTTCTAATTTTCTCAATTAACTGTCGTTTACAAGCCAAGATTCCAGAGCAAAACTCATGCAAATAAACTTGAGTCAAGCAATTCTTGAAACAATCTAATTCAAATGTATAGGTAAAAGTACATACCATAATTTTCAGAGAATAATAAGCTCCCCAAAAAATCCCCCCTTAAAAAGCAAGTTTACTCTAAAATCTATGCATCTATACATACTAACTTTACACAAATGGACAAAATTATTGGTACACAAATCTGGCACCTTTTTTCTTCTTTGCTTTTGTGATATAATGCAAGAGGCTTCAAAGGAGGGAAGAACATTTCTCATCATTCAGCAAGTAAAAAAAAAAAATATACCATTCAATGTATTTTTTACAGAAGACTTTGTGTTGAAATGTACATAGATGAAGCTCCCATTTCCAAAAAACTTAAATAGTTTATTGTTTAAAATGGGATCCCTACTAGTTTTCACTATGAAGAAAAAAAACTCTTCTTTGTGTCGTCCCTCACAGAAATTACAAATAAATATTCTTTACAAAATCAGAATCAACATAAGTTCAACTAAAATAATGTAACAATTATTGCCGTCATCCCAGCCATTGTTTTTTTAATTCTACCTTTGGGATGCCTACTCCTATCCTTTTTCATTGATCTAACCTCCTTCCGACCAGCCAAGGGAAGGGGCGGGCCACCTGGGCCGTGAGTTTAAAAACCAGCGCACAAAAAACTTACGTCTCTTTTTCTCTTTTGCTGCGGACTTTCTTGTTCCTGCCCACCGACTCTTACCTGAGGATTGTTGTAGTTTATTTTGCTCCTAAAACCAAGCAAAGACAATGTGGTGCCCCTAGAGGTTGCTGAGGGAATTACAACTCGCCTCATTACCATCCAAATTATTAATTTGTCGCAAACGACGACCCGAATTATCGCTACATGTATTTTAGGACTAAAACTTCGACCTCGTTTTTAAGAACACTTAAGTCCACTATAGTGTTGTATTAAGATGCTGATCCAAATGGTGGAACTTGTAGAGTGGCATTTTTTTCATCTGTATACAGTTCCCCTATAGTTGCACATGTAATTTTATTAATACATACAGTAACATTTTGTCATTATTACTGCATTATTAAATCCAATTGCAACTGAAGACGACAATCAATTACATAACGTAAATCAGTGCTGAGTTCATATGGGAAAATGTGTGCGCACTTGTCAACACGTGAAAACAAAATGAAACCGATGAAACCTACCTATGATGTTCTTCTACTTCGTGCACATCACCCGGCCCCTCCGCGAACCTGGCCGACTTGCCGCCTGTGAAAGTGTCTGGTTATCCTTCTTTTACACACTTTACACACCCAAAAAGTTAGCATATTCCTCCTGTCAAAGCTAGGTGACGCTGCCATTAAATCTACATTTTCTACCCCTTGGTCAGCTCGCACTCTAAAAGAGAAAATCTAGTCAGTGTAATTGCAAAAAGTACCCTTTTACTCAGATTCACCTACTTTTTCAACTTAACTTGTACAGTAAACAACCAGGACCAATAAATCATAATCACAGAATTATCACAAATTTAATCTCCACTTAAAACATCTAAGATGTAGGGGAAGCAACTAGTGTAAATAAATTTGATTCCCAGTCCTGCTTGTATGTGAAGCGAATCCAAAGGTTTCTGTATGAGTAAAACAACAACAACAAAACTTCATACTAACAGCTATCCCAATGAGCCGTATGTTTGTGTTTTGACTGCCAACAACATAGCTTCATGAATGAGTCATGTAACAGACTATCAGAGTTAGCTAACTAGCAAGCATGGCTAAGCAATGCTGAGTGAGTGATTACGCAAATTGTGATGGTTAGACCAAAGCACCGGATAACCGATAGCTCAAGGGTTGCTTTTAGATAAACGTAAGATATAACCAAAACAGAAAACTTAAAAAAATAAAAATAAAAATAGTAATATTTACTTCGATGCTGGCGGCGATTGTACAGGTCTGTAGAATGAGCCAGGAAAAGTCAGACGGACATTGTCACACCCTCATTCCTAGCTGACAAATGAACGTTGTCGCTGACCACTGAAAAGGCATCATCGGCTGAGTATAGGACCCCGCCCACACAAGACAAAAGATTTGCAACCAAAAAACAAATTTGCAACCAAAAGTCAGGAGTTGCAAACAAAGCCAAAAAACTTATTTTCAAAAGTTTTTATTTTAATACAAATCCATTAATTCTTTTTGAATTTTTTTTTGTTTGCGAATTTATTTAAAATTATTTAAAATCCCTTTTTTTGTTTCATTGAAATTTATTTGAGGTTGCAAACCCCCTTTTTGTTTGAATTTTTTTTTCGATAGCAAATCTCTTTTTTTGTTTGATTGAAAATAAAGACAGAAATTTCTCTCCATATGGTAGTAGCGCCAGCAGTCTTTCCAGGTTTGATAAGAGATAAGATTTAATAACATCTTAAAAGTTAGTAGGGATGTAACTGTTGAATGATGCTCTCAATTATTGATGGCATGTCATCTATTTGTTTGTTTATTTGCGAATGTAATTGATTTACTTATTGATGCAATCTGTCCTGATTGAAGCCACCTGTGGGGTGGGCGTGTTCCGTTTAATAAACAGGCTCTCCTGCACACAGGTGCACCTGATGCAGTGTAGGTGCCCTGAGCAGAAAAACACCTCTTGTCCTTTTTCTCCCATGTTTTTCGATGCATGCAGTCTATGTAGGGTTTGCAACGATTAGCCGCTGTGAAATGCCGCCCTGCTAATAGTAATGCTATGCAAATATCACAATACAATATCACGATATGAAGGTCACAACAAGATAATCATCACGACATTGTGGGGAGATTGGCGATATAAAAAAAGGTCGCAATATGCCAAAGCATCCCTTGTGAAAATTAAAGTGCACTAAAAAAAAAACTAGCTACCAGAGGGTGCTAGAACACAAATGAAAATCAACCTGACTTTTTTTTAACAGACCTGCTGCTTTTAATATCATGACTTGACGACGAGGATGTGGCAGGTTTAATATTGCGATATTATTAAATTGCCATTACCGTTACATCCCTAAAAGTGAGTAGTGCACAGTTTTCCCTTTAAAAAATGGTCCCACTCCCTCTAAAAAAATTACACATAGCAAAATACTAGAGGTGTCAAAATTATTGCATTAATTTTGAGTTAATTTAAAGTTCCTTTAATGCCACTATTTTTTTTAACGCACAATTAATGACTGCCCCTTACTTGCAAAGTAACAATTCCACTCGCAACGCAGCAGAGACATCCAGTCAGAATTTATCAGTAATGCATTTATTAATCATGCATATATTTGTGCAGACTGGGGTCAAGTTGTATTTTTGCAATTTTAAAAAATGTGCAGAATTTCACAAGTTACTTCATGTTAAAGATAACATTGCTGTTATTATGAAACGAAAAATTCACTGAACTGTCACCAATATCTTAAAAAATGCAATCATCCCATCTAGTGGCAGAAAAATTACCAACACAAATAAATATCACACTTTTTTTTTTTTCTTTTTTTTTAGTACATCTTTTTAATTTTAACTTTATTTTAGAACTTTACTAATTATGAAATTGCTGTATCAATGACAAAAAGATGCAGCCATATTTCTATTAGTTTAACATTTTTATTTGTTTTTGTTAGAGTATGAAAACTTAAAAAAAAAATTTTTTGTTCATTAAGAACAGAAATAAAAGTTGCGATTAATCGTGAGTTAACTATTGAAGTCATGCAATTTAATTCCGATTAAAAATTTTAATTGCCTGACACCCCTACAAAATACACATGGCCATGTAACCGAAAAACATATGCATATGAATAAGCAAAATGAATGGTACCACTGTCTTCAGTTGATCTAGGAAATATTTGTCATTTTTTGTTCATTTTTTTTATGCAGACCAGCGTAATCGGTCACATGATAGAATGATATAAGTGCCGAAACACTATTTTTTAAAACCGTGTAATTCAAAAACAAACAGGTGAGTGTGCAAAAGACATTTACTGTAACTGGTGGTGTGGTAATTCAAATTACAAATGACTTGGCAACTTTGGACATGTAATTTAATTCAACAATGTGTTCATTAGTGTGACGTAAAATGGCACTCAACTCAACTTAGCTTTATTTATAAAGCACTTTAAAACAAGCATTACTGTATACAAAGGGATGTACATTTAACAGATATCGGTCATGCAGTAAATCATACAGGTAAATCAAATTTACATCTATACATTCATAAGAAGTAGGTGAGCGAGTGAATAAATAATTACTAAAATACTTCAAATAGTGTAACTCTCATCTAGCTTAATGAGGTAACCAAAAAAAACTTGGTAATACTTTCTTGCCCACTCTTTCATTTGTATTATTTCTGCGCAGGACGAGGGGACGTTCCATCTCAAGGATGCTGCCAAAAATTTGTTAAAAAGTCTGGGCAGCCAGGTTTCTCTCCTTCTCAGCTGGAGGGACATGTGGACTCTGGTGGTGAAGAAAGGAGGTAAAGTTTCTTAAACAGTGAAAAAGACTACAGTGTAACTACTGTATAACTAACTGTTTGACCGCCAAAAACGTTTAATGACGTTTACTAAAATACAAATGAATGCTGCCAAAAACGTTAATTGACGTTTACTACGTTTTTGTTTTTGTTTTTTTTCTCTTAATGGGCAGTGCAACGTATTGTGCAGCGCTCCTTTTGTGAATGGGTGTAAAAACCACAAAACACCCATTAACCATGGCCAGCAGATGGCAGCATTGTATCTCTTTTCAATGTTCTGCCGGTGTATGCATGTTACGGCCCACATTGTTAGGTTGCCGTTTGTTTCAGGTGTGCATGTTTGAGTGGTGGGCGTTGCCGTTCAACTGAGCAATCAGGGAGCGGGAGAGAGTTCAGGTGTGCCACCACCTATTTAGTTTTGTTTCCGCCAGGGAGAGGGGGGCTGTCTTTTTGGTTTCAGTGTTTTTGCTTTCTCCCTCGGTCCCACGCAGTCCCTATGCCTCTTTAGTTTGTTTGATTTCGTTTTAGTGTCCGCTGTCTTTCGTGGGGTGCACATTTCGCCATAAACTCGTCCATTCATTAATTGCCCATTTTCCATTCCTTTCACTTAGGACCTTCGCCATAACTGTTGTTACCTGTTTGACCAGTCAGTATTCATTCGGTGCACTTTGACAGTTGGTGCTTCGGGGGCGGTGGCTCCATTTTGTCTTTTGTGAGGTGTAGTGTCTGCGTGTTAGTGTCTCGTGAGTCTCCCCCGTCGTGTCCACCCCTTTGTAGCCGTCTTTTCCCCCCCACCTCCTTCCCTGTGTGCTACCCGCGCTCCACACCATCAATTACGTGCCCCCCGGCACGTAACAATGCAATTGCAGTCAAACATGGCGGATTTTAGGAAATAGAACGTATAGACGGGTGACGTGAATGATCAAAGCGTTTGTCACATTAAATCTAATTCACAGAGTGTCACTAAACAAAAAAAGTGTCGAAGTCACTGTTGTGCAGAAAATAAATCTTTTCACAAGAAGTTAGTTTTCTCCTTATCTTTTCAATTTTCGCACAATGTCGCTCAAATGACTTATTTTCAAATGGTGATTACTAAAGAACCGAATAAGGTAGAAACATACTTATTTTTCTAATGAAAGAATAGAACGCGATCTTTCATTTGGTATCCACCAGGTTTATGTATTAGTACAAAATATTCTGTATGCCTTGAAAGACGAGTTAAAATGCTCAAAATCGGCCGGCGCTGTGGTTATTTTTTGGATAATGTGTGGCAGTCAGAGTTAAAGACAATGAGATAACGTCTGTCTAGGCTTTACATTAGCAGACTTAAAAAAAAAATAAAAAAATAAAAAAAAAGTAATTTTCAAGGATGCTTGACCATTGGTTACAATTCCGTGCTTGTAACAATCCCTTGACTAGTTCAAAGTGATGGACTTTTTGCAGTAATTTTTCACATTCGCCTAAAAAATGTGTCTTGTCATAGCATCTCCAGGCCTTCCAAGCTCATGTTGCATGTTTCACACTAAATGTTCACAAACAAAAGCACAAATTGACAACAAGGCTACACACTTTCCATAATAACAATTTACAAATAGGGAGGAATTAGTATTTGTAGCGAATGTTTTTTGTGTGTCCATATCCAAAGCAGATGACGTTTTAATACCTGTGTGTTGATGCATTAACAGTGCTTGAGATCTGGCGAAGAATTTCATATTCTCATTTCTTTGACATATATTACTGAACAGAATAGCAGAATTGGTAATTAAAATTATTTTTTCTTCTTCTGTATTGCTGATACGCCAGTGTGTTGAGGTCTTAAATCAAAAGGATATTTTTGTTATTGAATTTCAAAAGGGACATGATATAAGTTTGAGTATTAAAATAATCATATTTTTCACCCACACACGTTTTAAAAATTGTATAGTGGACAGGAATGCACTATTGTGGCACAATGGTTGTTGCCCTTATTTTCCTGTAGAGTCAAATAATGGCGAGGGTTTCGGGTACGGGTAAGGATTCTGCCTGAGCAGAATCCTTAAGACCCGTGCACGCTCTCTCGTTCCATGGTAGTGCTCGGAAGGCGGTAGTGTTGGGAGTATGTGAAGCCAGTGTGGAAAAAGACAAGTGTGCGCGACAGGGGATATAAAAGTGTGTCGAAATAATAAACCAAGACTTCAGCCATGCTCCGTCTCCCGGTGGCGTCTTTTGTTCGACCATCCTGCGGAAATTTTGGTGACATGCAATGGGAGTTGCCTTGGAGGTAACTCCGACCCCGGAGAGCGAAATCTCCCCTACCTTCCACAATCACGGTCAGGATACCGACCTGTCTCGTGTAGAAAAAAAAAGGGCTTAACTGAAGTTGTACAAGTGTCGCGAAAGGACGTGGCTCAATATTGGACCAGCGTCAACATTGGAGTAGGTGGAAAGACGTATTTACTGTTTGTAGTTTTTATATTATCTTCCTATAAAGACATTGGAAACTTTATATAGCACGTGATTAACTGAGTGCTTCAGAAAAATGTGGCAAAAAAATAAAAGCTGGGCGCGTGCGTGGGGAACATACGGAAGCGTAGAGCTGCCAATGTGGAGTAAACATTTTTGGCTGGCGAGTATGTTCGAACATACTCGCAAATACGTTCGAACATACTCGCAAATACGTTCGAACATACTCGCAAATACTTTCGAACATATTTGCAAATATGTTTGCGAGTATGTTCGAACATATTTGCGAGTATGTTCGAACATATTTGCGAGTATGTTCGAACATATTTGCGAGTATGTTCGATAGGGGTGTTAAAAAAAATCGATTCGGCGATATATCGCGATACTACATCGCGCGATTCTCGAATCGATTCAATAAAAAAAAAAAAAGATTTTTTTTTTTTTTTTTTTTTTTTTTTTTTTTTTTTTAAATTGCTCAGAATTGTTCATTCGGTATTCGGATTCAACGGATTCAACGTCTTATCATCATTGCCTTTTTTTTTTTTTTGTGTGTGAATCGATTTTTAAACTTCCATTTTTAATGGAAAAATATTCAACAAAACGTCTGACTTCGGGTTAGGATTCACACCTTGAGCATGGAAGAATGTTATATGAACGGAACATTAAGCCATAATATTTTATTTTAATGCTGTTCAAACATGAAACAGATTACAACCTCTATAAGATAAATAAATAATACATTTTCATATAAATCTTAAACTCTACAAGCTTACTGATTAGTATTTTCTAAATTTGAATGAAAAAAAATCGCAACAATCGACTTATAAATTCGTATCGGGATTAATCGGTATCGAATCGAATCGTGACCTGTGAATCGTGATACGAATCGAATCGTCAGGTACTAGGCAATTCACACCCCTAATGTTCGAACATATTTGCGAGTATGTTCGAACATATTTGCGAGTATGTTCGAACATATTTGCGAGTATGTTCGAACATATTTGCGAGTATGTTCGAACATATTTGCGAGTATGTTCGAACATATTTGCGAGTATGTTCGAACGTATTTGCGAGTATGTTCGAACATATTTGCGAGTATGTTCGAACGTATTTGCGAGTATGTTCGAACATATTTGCGAGTATGTTCGAACGTATTTGCGAGTATGTTCGAACATATTTCAATACGTTCCAACATATATGCAAGTACATTCTAACATATATGCAAGTATGTTCGAACATATTTGCGAGTATGATCGAACATACTCGCCAGCCAAAAATGTTTACTCCACATTGGCAGCTGTACACTTCCGTAGGAACACCCATGTTGTGCCCGTGGGACGGAGCAGCTCCATCCAAAATGAATGGGCAACACAAGGCTATAGTGACGCCGGATAGCGCGTAGGTATACCACGCATACAACAGGACACCATTCCCACTTCCCTTACAGTTTCAAGATCAGTTTGGGTGCACACTCAGTTTTTTGTTTTTTTTTATTCTAGTATGATCACACAAACACACTCAGCATTGATGAGACTGCAGGCGACACGCAAGCCGCTCCATTCGGGAAGTCCAAATATGGGCGTACAGTGGAACCTCTACTTACGAACGTCTCTTCATACGAAATTTTCGAGTTACGAAATGCCTCAACGGGAAAATATTGTCTCTTGTTACGAAAGAAATTTCTAGATACGAAAGGTAAAAATACATTACCCAACGCAGCATACTTTCGGCAATGGCTATTTCCTACCATAATACTAGATCGGTGTTTGTGCATCGTTCTGGCATCCCATTGGCTAAGAGGAACCTCTACCATAGGTAACTATGAGCGTATACTAGATCGGTGTCTATACAGCGTCCTCATCATTCATCCCGCGGCCCATGAGGTGGTCCGATAGTTTTTCGTAAATGTATGAACTAACGGCCAACGAATTTGTGCAAAAATTCAAACAATTGCTGATTGATGAAGGCACATTAAGTTTTTAATTGCGACGACGGGCCTTTTTTTTTAAAAAGATGCCTCGCCATACCGGAAGTTTCCATGAAGTTTCAGAATTTGTTTAAAAGAATCGCCCAGAAAAAGTGTTCACCAGTCGGGCGTTTGCTCACTAAGATGATGTTTGCCTTGGACATTTCCGAAGGATTGTTTAAGGGGGGGGAAAAAAAAAAAAAAAAAAAAAGAGCATCATTTTTATTCTTTACTCTATTCTTTGTTTTTTACATTATGCACAACTCATTTATTGTGCAATAATCTAATTGTAACGTATTTGTTACATGTTTTGATGCATTTTTATGCTTTATAAAACATTTATGTCTGAATTTTGGGAGGCTTGGAACGGTTTAGGGCATTTACATGGAAAATGCGTCTCCACTTACAAAATTTTCTACTTAAGAACTTTCTTCCAGAACCAATTCATTTCGTAAGTAGAGGTACCACTGTAGTTTACGACTTACAAACCCCTTAAATGATGCTCTTCAAGCGTTTCAAAACTGCTTTAGTTTTAATAAATGACATGTTTTCCATTATGTTTGAATGGACTAAAGTAACTTTGGTTGTTTTGCTACTAATGTATTGCAGGTACATGTGCATCCAGTTGGAACAATTAAAAAACAACAACAATAAAAAAAAATTTAAGACATGAAAACAAAATAAAGTTGCCCATGTTTATATAAATTGTTTTGAGACTCAATTGGCCTATGCTTAAAATGACCTGTGTGATTAAAAACAAGTAACAAACTTAGAGCTGATTCTAATCGTGTTACAAATTTGATGTATGTTATTTGAATTTTTTGTAACATACATACATCATGTAATTTATGATCTCAGGTGAGGTACTGGTTTAGTCGGCATGTGCATGTTTGATGTTGCCAAGGGCTTCGCTACTGTATATAAATGGATTAAGTTTAGTTTACATTTCACAGCCAATTTTGTCCTGCTGAGCTTTTTTCTTGAATTTCATTGGTCTGACAACATGATGCAGACAAATCTTTGAGTGGCAGTCACAGATATAGCTTAAAAGAGAAATTTTATAAATGCATTCTTACCAATGAAATGTGCATGTAGCACTTTTTGCAGACTTATTGGTACAACAAGACGCCGCACACAAGGGGCAGTTTCACCGTAGAGGCAGTAAATACATGAAAACGCTGCAGGAAAATCAGTATTTTCAAGTTCGTTGGGCTTAGTGGGTGGTAACGTAAAGATGGCTGCCGGTGGCTTCATTTCTAGCTATGGTGAGTCCATTCATATAAAAGTCCATGGATGTTGCTCACTGTAGTCCAAGGAACGCTCAAGAAGTTTGTATGAATGCACAGACACGCGGAAAATTAGAGGGAACATTGCTTAAGAGGATGAAAAGGGACCCACAGCTTGCTTTCTTCTTGCTAAAAAGGTAAGACCTCGTCATGAAAATGCGATTGTGTCTATTTATGATGAACAGTGCACAATAAAGCTATAAAGCGCATGCACATCGCTGGCTTCCGTTCCGATTTTTGCTAGAGGGGTCGACAAATTTGCAAAAACTTGGAAACTTAAATCATGCCCCTTTAAAGAACCTCATGATACTGGATATTTTTTTTTGCTTTGTGTATTACTCTTGATTGTCAAACATTTTGATTTCTAGGTCAAGTATATGGTGAAAAGCATTCAAAATCTCCTGCACTTTCCACCTGGGGAGATCCTGTTCTTCTTAAAACGGAAGTGCAGCTCACTGCCTCTGAAGGTAATTCAAAACATTTGAATGTTGTCATTAATTCTTTGACTGCCAAAAACGTTTGATAACGATTAGAAAAATCACGATGTATGCCGCCATAAACGTTAAATGATGTCAACTACGTTTTTTAAAATGTATCAATCGGAAGTGCAACGTCTTAGTGCAGCGCTTTCTGGTCAATGGGTTGTGGAATCAAAAACCTCCACTAACTATGGCCAGCAGATGGTAGCATTGTTTGTCTTTTCAATGGGCTGCCGGTGTACGGAATTACAATTAAACACGATGAACATTTTCAAGGATGACGTAAATGATCAAAGCCTTTGTCACATTAAACGTAACTCACAGAGCATCACTAAACACAAAATACTCGTGTCAAAGTCACTGTTCACAAAAAGCTTGTTTTCTCATCTTTTCAATTTTCGCTCAATGTCATTCAAATGACCTATTTTCAAATGGTGATTTAAACAACGGAATGAGGTAGAAACATACTTATTTTTTTCTAATGAAAGAATGGAATGCGATCGTTCATTTGGTACCTTGTATATGTAATAAAAGCACAAAATATTCTGTTTGCCTTGAAAGAGAGTTAAAATGCTCGAAATCGGCTGGCACGGGGTTTTTTTTTTTTTTTTTTGGATAACGTGTGGCAGTAAAAGAGTTAAGGAGCATAATTTAACGAAACCACTCTTAACCTTTTTTTTTTTTTTTTTTTTTGTGAATTTATGGCTCTCATTGAAGGTTTGATATGCTCAGTCGGTCCTTGTACAATACAGAAGATAATGCCGAGGTAGGGTGTTGAATTCCAACGTTCACTAGCCAATAGCATATAACCTTTAACATGCCGTTAAATAAACCTTCCTGTTGGAGCTGAGTCAGACTGTGTCATTTCTGGTCTCAAGTGATCAGCAATCCAGTCTTGCACTGTTGATAATTAGCATGATTGAGAGAGGAACACATCAAATTTAATACACTAAAATGTAAGGATCTGGTTGACTATAAAATAATCCGGGATATGTATAAAGTTAAACATTAGCGGTTACCAAATAACAACCAAAGGTTTGTTTTCAACTGAGAGAACACAACACAACTCAACTCAACTTTATTTATAAAGCGCTTTAAGGACAGGCATTGCTGTATACAAAGTGCTGTACATAAACATAAATATCGGCTGTGCAGTAAAGAATAACGTAACACAACAAGAACAAAGCAAACATTTTTGAAGTGTGAATACAAGTTGGGGTTTTTTTGTACAAATAAATACATTTTACATTAGTAAATTATGTTGTGGAATTTTCAGCAGTTAGGCGAGATGAATAAAATAGTCTGGAAAACAATTTGTCTTTTGGGTTTCTTTATATTTGAAGCTTCAAATATACACAAGTCTAACAGAGCAGTGTACAAGATAGTGGTCTGTGAGAGTGCGCAGAAAGACAAAAGCAAGATTCTTTTAGGAATTTGGGAGGCGAAGGGAGGGTCAACTGGGCAGGAAAACATGCAGTCTCTTCCGAGCAAGCTTATCAGTCAAAGTCACTTTGTTATTCCTTCATGTACAAAGAATGAGTAGTCCATAGTGAAACAAACTCCAGGTGTCCATAATACAATACAGTACAAACTTATGTTAATACATGTTAAATAATTATTTTCCATAACAATTAATAAGTAGGCGAGTGAATAAATAGATAAATAAATGCATAAATAAGTAGACTAAACATCAAACTCATACACACCACAAAACACCAAGAACAAGTCTCATGGTGCGCCAAAAGCCAAAGAATACAGATGCGTTTTAAGACGTGTTTTAAAAGAGGATAAAGAGGGGGATTGCCTAATATTTAGTGGAAGGTCGTTCCAAAGGGAGGGACCGGCAACCGCAAAGGCTCGATCTCCGCTTCCGCTTAGCCCTCGGTACCACCAATTGGGTCTGGTCTGCTGACCTGAGGCACCGGGCAGGTGTGTCGGGGTGCAAGAGCTCAGCGAGATAAGGTGGGGCAAGACCATTGAAGATTTGAAAACAAATAGAAGAATCTTAAAGTGGATTCTAAATTTCACGGGCAGCCAGTGAAGAGAGGCCAGGATAAGGGGTTATGTGTTCCCTCTTACGGGCACCAGTAAGGAGACGAGCAGCAGCATTTTGGACAAGCTGGAGACGCTGGAGGGAGGACTCGCTGATTACAAGGTAAAGTGCATTACAGTAATCCAGCCGAGATGTAACAAAAGCATGGATTACCATTTCTAAGTACTGCTGAGAACCAGGTAGAACTACCATGAAGCGTCACTGTGTCTCAATAAAAGAAGTTAACTATTAAACAGATGCAGTGATGAATTGAAATCATGTAAAACAATAGGGAGTAGGGATCCACGATATGTGGCCGATAATTATCAGTAATTATCGACCAATTTGACGTCAAACAGATAAACCAGATAATAAAGAAATCTGCCAATAGTAATAGGTTTGCCTCATTGGTATTGTCACATATTCGTCATTGACTTGTACTAAACAAACACAACGTTTGTTGTCTTTTCAAACTTTTATTCCACGGAGTGGTCAAACATCTGCTTGCCAGCCGCCATTACAAAACCAAAGAACAATCCCCTGCGTATGCCTGACCTTTCCCCAGTTCGACAGTAGGGAGAGCTATAACACGATTAATACAATACTGTACAGCATTTCAAATAGGAACACAGTGTTAAAAATCTCCATGTTCTTGCTTAAAAAAAATAGAGGCATGAGAATTCAAGACAAGCTAATCATTCACCCCCACACCAGCACACCAAAACTACCGAATGGAAACTAACCAGGTACTGTAGTAGGACCATACACAGTTATATACAGCAGCACAAGCAACACAAAAGAAAGATGAACATGATGATCATAAATAATATGAACTTGAAAACCTTTGAATATGTTGACTACAAAACATTCGACCCTGAGAATAATTTAGACCAAGATAATAATTTTTACAAAAATGATCACTGCAGTTTCAATTGCGACTATTACATGGATGATCAATTCAAAAAAATATAGAAATGGAAAATGGACTTTCAATTATATATTTTAATAGTAGAAGTCTCAACAGAAATTAAAAAAATAAATAAAAAATACCTGAATAAATTAAACAAATTCAAAATAATTGCCATATCAGAAACATGGCTTGATAATGAAAAAAAATTAGTGACATGGGACTGGAAGGATATGAATTGTTTGCAACAAATAGGGAAAACAGAAGGGGAGGGGGTGTTGCACTATATGTGGACAAAGTTCTAAGATGCAGTAAAATTGAATATTTGACTACCACCATTGACAATACAATGGAATGTTTAACTATTGAAGTACAAATGAAAAATGCACCCAATGTCATTCTAAGCCGTATATATAGGACACCAGGTGATCATGTCTTGACATATTCAATGATAAACTAGCGGATATCCTCAGTTACACAAATGATTAAAAAAAAAAAACCCGAAAAAAACCCGCAAATATTGTGTGGTGATTTTAACATTTTGTTAAATCCGAATGGGCATCAGAAAACCACAGATTTTATAAATACAATGTATAGAAGACACAAGATGCTGCATCCAAAGCCCCATATTAGTGTCAGAAATAATGGTATCAGAATGTTACTTGTTCGTACTCACCGATGCTGATACTACTGTTTTAATGCAGTATCGGGGTCTCTGCCGATATCAGATCCGCAAAAAAATTAAAAATAAATAAATAAATAAAGTCATTCCTATTCATAAAAGTTGAGAAAGGCACATATCCACCAATTATAGAGCAGTATCACTGCTTCCACATTTCTCAAAAATTGTTGAAAAAATATTTTCAAATAGATTGGACAATTTTATTGCAAAACATAAGGTTTTAAGTCAAAATCAATATGGGTTTAGAGAAAAACGGACTACCTCAATGGCAGTCATGGAACTCGTAGAAACAATATCTACCAATATAGATAATGGAAAATTTACTGTTGGGATTGTTACCGGTCGAAAAAACGTTATACTATAGATCTGTTACGTTCTGAGGTTGGATCCCAAAAGAGCAGACACAAATAAGATTTTAACTCTTTATTCGCATAATATCGAGAGGCGTCGAACAAACCTTACTAGACGAGAAATAACGAGAATGCATCAAGAATCATGAGACGCCAAGCCCCTTTGGGCTGTAGAAATGCACCGAGGAACAGAGGTAATAATCCTACAAACACTCACTTCTCGATTTGACTTAAACAATTTTGAATTTGAATTGATCGGATTGGCTGTGGCTAGACATGTGTCTTACAGGACTGACATGTAATTATCTGATTGGCTGTTGACCAAGTAAAGAGATTAAAAATTAGTGACATCACATAGCTCCTGACATCACAGCGTTTTTCCAATTGAAACCAGATGATGGTTACATCAGTTCAAAACAGACACTTGCTCTCACGGTCATGACCCAAACATAACCCTTGCAGGACCTAAACTTAACCCTGGCATGAGCCAGTCATGACAAGATCATTCTATATTAGCTGCAAAGTTATTTGGACAATAGATATCAGTATTTGCAATTTCACAATATACAATCAAAGCACTTGAAGATTACTCATGGTGTCCCCCAAGGGTCTGCTTGGCCGCAAATTATTTATATTGTATATAAATCATATCTGTTGTGTCTCAAATATATTCAATAGTGTCTTGGGGTGTATTTAGACATGCACTGTTTGGTCCGCTTAAACGGGCCAGAGTTGGTTCCCATGCTGATTCGGTCCTTTTGTGCTAGGGATGTAACGATATCTAAATGTCACAATACGATATTATCACGATATGAAGCCCATTATACGAGAATTATTGCGATATTGTGGGGAGTTTGGCGATATTTAAAAAAGGTCACAATATTGCAAAATAAATAAATAAATAAATCTGTTCAAATCTTGCGGGGAGCAATCTTTTTTTTTTTTTTTTTTCCCCAGAAGTCATAATAGAAGAAGTTAACATCCATTCATTAACTCATTCACTCCCAGCCATTTTCACAGAAGCAGTCCCGTTCGCTCCCGGCTGTTTTACTGGATTTTGACTGATTTTGCAAGGCCCACAGCATATTGTGTTCTATTGCTATAAAAGCATGGAACCTATCAAAAGAAAGATTAAAGTTTCTTCTTTCATCAGGAAAAAAAAAGTATGTTTCTATCTGTTTCCGTTTTGCTGCAATTAGCATTAGAAGAGAGCTAAGTTTCATCAGTTTTCACAAATCTATTTAAAATTGTAAGTAATTGAGCTTTTTTTCTACTTGGCCATGGTTGATCTCCTTTTCCTCTGCTGCCACCTGCTGGCCGTTTGTGTAATAACTACCATTTCTGCAACCGTTCTTTGCAGTTGAGAGGCTGCATCAAAGCCATCTGTATGCTGTAACATAAAAAAAACAAAAAAAAAACGTATAAATACGTCTTTGGGACACTTAGAACATTTTAAAAAACGTATTTATACGTTATTGGGAGTAAATGAGTTAAATGTCATTCTACATTAACTTTTTTTTTTTTTTTTTTTTTTTCCCCTGATTTTAATCCATATTTTCACTGAGATGATTAGACGCATGTGACTCCATTCAGCAATACCTTTCGGCATCAGATGACACTTGCTTATGTGATTGGATGAGGAGTTGTGTTTTGTGCCAAGTAGACTGACATGGCATACTTTTTATGTGCTGATTTTAGCTGGTTTGCTGATAATCCATTTTTTTTCCAGCACCAAAAGATGTGAAACGGAGTATAGGCATTGCTTCTAAATAGATGAATGAAATTTTTTTACTGTACTAGTAATTTATGGTAGGTGACTACTGCTGACTACTAACTGATGGGTGGATGGGTTTGCATTTATCATTTAACTACAAGTTACTACTTAATAATTACTACTACTACTACTACTACTACTACTACTACTACAAGTAGTAGTAATTAATAATTAATTACTTTGTAATTTTCAGAGTTTATCTTTCTATTTCCTTCATTAGCATTCAGCTATTAGCATTGAGCTTAGCATTCAGCTATTAGCATTCAGCTTTCAGCATTCCCATGCAATGTATCCAGAAATTGCACTTAGTCTAGTTTATATTACAATTTAAGAACAACTGCAAGTGTAAAAAAAAAAGTGCTGTGTAAAAGACAATAATGATATAATCATCCAACTGTCCATTCTAAGTACCACTTATCCTCAGGAGGGCAGTGGGTTGGCTAGAGCCTGTCCCAGGTGACTTTGAGCAATAAAACAATCAGAAATGACTAAATTTATCAATATTAATTTATTTACAGGGCCCCAACCACCCTAGAGAAAGTCCACCTGCCGCTACCTGCTCATGAACATTAAGATGATTAGTTTATACTTATTATAATAATGTTAAAATTAACAATCAAGAGAGGGTCCTAAGTTTCATTCAACTTTAATTTCTTGCTTGTGATTGTCCCTTCAGAGGCAGAGTGCCACTGGGCAGACACAGAGTGGAACAGGCGCAGGAGGCTGTTTTGCAGCAAAGTGGAAGGATATGGCAGCATCTGCAGCTGCAAAGACCCAGCACCCATTGAATTCAACCCAGAACCCGTAAGAAACAACCATAAAATTGATTTATTTAATTTATACAGGGTTCCTACACAAGCATGGAATGTATGGAAAAGTATGGACTTTTACTTAATAAATACCTAGGGGTCTCATGTACTTGCGTGGCTTTCATTCTATAACACGCTGTACATCCATTTCCAGGAAACGCACGCATAAAAAAAATCCAGATGTACGGATCTGTGCGTCCGTACGAATCCAAGCACATTCCTTTCATACCTCTCAATCAATGCGGAAATGTACCAGGCTCCTCCCTCTCCACGCCCGCACATAAATATGCAAATCAGTATAAACAGGGTTTGCAGGTGAGAAGGATGACGATGCATGATGAGATAATCATATTATAAAGCATGAGGCACAAATGAAAAAAAAAAATAACGATGTGAGCTGGGGACACGAGTAAACAAAGTAGAGACCCGAAAAACTGATTTTTGGCAGGCTGTCTTCGGAAGTCAATAACCTCTGTGATGAAAGTGCCTTTTGAGTATGTCGTCGCCGTTAGTGGCTGAGTGATGAAGGGGCATCAGATTGTGATCGTGAAGGCCTTAAGTTAAATTTAATACAATAATATAAGCCAACTCTCCGCCGCCAGCAATGTTGACTGCACTTGTTTTCATCATTTTGTCATTGATCAATTTGTGATCGGAAAACCTACAGTTGTGTGCTGAGGGGTTGGATCCCAAAACGCAGACACAAATAAGATTTTATCTATTTATTCACATTTTGAGGCAGAAACTAAGAAACCTGTACTCAGGAACAGTTGAGCAATAATCCGGCAAAACACACAAATTCTCAGACCCTTAAATAGACAGTCAATCAATCTCATTGGTTGACATGTGAGTACCAGTACTGACATGGAATTCTCTGATTGTTGACTCCATAATTACAGATAGATCCTGACATCAATAAACATCATATAGCATAAAAGATCCTTGACATCATATAGTCCAGACATCATATAGCCTAAAACTAGTTGTAACTGGATGCTGTTACATCAATACCAAAACAGACACGTAACGGGTCGTGAACTCTGGCGCCCGGTCATGAACTTTACTCAAACTTAATCCAGGTATGACCCCTGGTATGAGACAAGACCCAAACATTACTCCTGTATGACTCGAGTCATGACACCTACGCACACACAAACCCACCCATCCCCCCACCTCCAGCTCCATGCAACTGAGGCGCACGTCGTCCGGCGTACCTACAACTTCCCCATGGCGACGATTGCGTCTTCGCCGCATGGATGCGGCCATCTACCGCCCCCTCCCGTGGGTGTAAAATAATATCTCGATATATTACATAAATATATTTTTACAGGAACACTTGTTTTATAGTACTTGGAACTTGTTTTTAGCAAGATGTTGCTTCAATAAAAGTGTTAAAACTATCACAACAACTGTGCTAAATGACGAATATACTCCATCTTGGATGGGAGAAATAGCTTAAAAATTATATCACAATATTTCAAGGACATTTGCGGGGCTCTGCACTAACTTTTGCACTTTTTCAGTTGGTCTCACCACACAGATTTTGGTCGCACTCTTTTTGGCGGACATACAGCATTGACTGTATTGGCATTGACCGTATTTGCTGATGTATAGTTGTCTCAATTTGTATAGTATAATTTCAGATGACGTAAAGAGAGCAACTCGGCATATAGCTGCAAAATATTTTACTGTAACAAGATTTGTCTGCACCTTCCTGGGTGGAGTTTGCATGTTCCACCGTGCCTCATGGGTCTTCTTCGGGTACTCTTGTCTCCTCCCACATTCCAAAGACATGCATGGCAGGTTAATTGGGCGCTCTGAATTGTCCCTAGGTGTGCTTGTGAGTGTGGATGGTTGTTCATCTATGTGTGCCCTGCGATTGGCTGGCAACCAGTTCAGGGTGTCACCTGCCTACTGCCCGAAGCCAGCTGGGATAGGCTCTGGCACCCCTGTGACCCTTGTGAGGAGTAAGCGGTTAAGAAAATGGATGAAGATTTGTCTGCAATAAAACAGGTCAATTATTTTATTACTTATAACTTATAAGTAATAACTATGTAACTATTACTTATTACTTATAGAAGAAATGAGAAAAAAAAGAGCTTTGCTTTTGTGAGCATTCGATTGTTGAATGCAAAGGGGCTAGCTCTTTTTGCGAGGCTTCCAAACACTCTTCCCCTTGGGAAAACAAAAGCTTCACACCCTGCTTCGCATCATGATCAGTCAAATCTGACTCTTTAACACTAGAACCCCTAGCAAAACGTATGGACTCACCAGTCTTGGATGAGAACTCACTTAGACGTTTTATTCTGTAAATCAAACTCAGATAAAAAGCATGAAACAGTCCTAAGGTCATTCCAAAGTGCAACATCTAGCAGGGCTCTGAGATCTACAGACTTGGGCCAACTAGTGGAACCCAGAGTTCGAAGCAAACATGGTGAAGCTGCATTTAGCTCTTATGCTGCACGCAGATGGAATAGGCTGCCAACAGAAGTGAAGTCAGCCCTGAGTGTAAATGCTTTTAAAGGTTAAAATCTTTCTTTTTTTTCTCATACCTTCGATTAAGGACTTTTAAAACAGCCTTATCTAGACTAAGTGCAATTTCTGGAGAAATTGCATGGGGATGCTGAAAGCTGAATGCTAATAGCTGAATGCTAATGAAGGAAACAAAGAAACTGAAAATTACAAAGGAATTACCTATTAATTACTAGTAATAATAGTAGTAATAGTAGTCGTCGTAGAAACAGTATTATTATTACTAGTAATTATTAAGTAGTAACTTGTCGTTAAATGATTGACATTTTATGTAATTGTAGTGAACAACAACAAATATAAAACAAAACAAACAAAAGAATATTTTTTTTGAGTACAATACTGCATGTGTTCATGCAATCTATTACAAAGTTGAGCCAAACTGAAACTAAACTAATAGGTCTATATTTTAGTGCCAGTATTGATCCTGTCTAGGTATCAATAATATCAATATTTGGATTGATCCGCCCACCACTATTATGCAGTGGGCTGTATCTGTAGATAGATGTCAGTAATGATCAGTAATCTGATGCTGAATGGAAGCCGAATAGGGACACGTGCATTTACCATTTAATTTCCTGATATGATAGCCAGTTGGTTTAAATTTATATCGCTTTGCATAAATGTGAATGTGAAATAATTTGACAATGATTAGTATTCAATATTGTATTTGTACTAAAGAGCTGCCCAAGCGGGGGTTTGAACCCCCATCTTCCAATGTGTTAAGTGCTCAAACCTCTGACCTAACTTGTCGGCAACATTTACATGTGTTCGGGAGTGAAATGCAAAGTATTCAACGTTTTTGGGTTTGTGAATTGCTCATTTAAAACTTTTTCAGTCATAAAATGGTCAAACAAAAACACTATTGTGAAGATATTTTGTGTCAAATTATTACAAAGAGCAACTTTAAAGAATTATACAATAGAGATAGGCCGATATTTGACATATTGGTACATATCGGTATCGGTCTGTTTTATTAATCTGACGGCCGATATGAGCGATCCATTTAAAACTCCGTCTTTTCGCTTCGAATGCAGCCCAGAGCGTCTCTGTCTGTTATGGAGTCCAACTCCAGCAATGTAACGCCCATAGCAGCATTTGATTGGTTAGCCGTGCAAGAGCCAGAACCAATCAGTAGTGTATGCCTGTATCACAGTAGCCGGTCACACACGCACCCACGGACACAACGCGACAGACACATGCTTCGAAGGTAAGTTAAAAGAGAAGAGACTCCGCCGATCGTTTCACCATGATAAGCTAAACACATTGAATTATGTTGTGTATTAAATGCACTATATGAATGGAGCTGCATTGCCTTGCATTGAATCCCCGCTAGCTAACAGTGGTGTGTTCAGCTTAGCATGTAGGCTAACACCCAGTAGCTAATTCGCTACTTGAACTACTCGGGGAGGGAATCACACACATTTTCACTTAATTAAGTAAATAATGTTTGTTAGAAAGGTTCCAAATATTAACAGTTGTCATTATTATATTGTCTAGTTCCATGTTAAGAGTAGAGTAATGTCATTATGTTTACCTCTCGTGACGCACACATTGCATTCTGGGTCACGTCCACTACTTGTTGCATAGCGGTTATTATGCAGTGAGATGCCACAGTGACACTAAATAGCGTTTAGTTACTTTATATTGTGTTTATTTGTCGCACTGGTTTGCCATTGTGTGCCTTAAGCTTCGACGTCGATTTGATTGACAGCTCGTTGTGCACCTCGTTAAAGTCCCGCTCCGTAACTAATTAAGTGTCTCAAACACCGTTTAACTACACGAACGTGTTCTCTTCCGTATGTTTGGCATTAGTAGAGAAGTGCACTAAAGTATAGTGTGCTTATTTGCTCGTTTTGTCTCTCTTTTCACGTCATGTCTGCTGTCATTTGGGACATTATGCTCTCAATGGATGCCACTAATATGTAACATCTACGGCCGTAGTCGGCTGCAATTAATGTTCAGTGATGTAATTCCGTTACGTGCATCATACTTTGAATAATGAGCTCATGTTTGGTGTGTTGTATAACTTTCTCGTGTGTTAGTAACTATTCATGTGGACAGCTAAGACAGTGCTTGTTAATGTGAATTAGCAATGTTGCAGCCCAGTTATTATTTAGACAAGTACATCTGTGCCATTAAGTGATACAGTACAGTACAGTAGTGAGAGAATAGTGTGCCCATATACACACACGTGTCTATAAGTGTAAAACACATTAAACAGCAGAAACTGGCAGCGGTCCACCGCAACAATGTCTGTTTAACCAAGTTATTCTTACTATTATTATAGCCAAGTTATTTTACTCTACCTTTTTCTGCGTTGATTGGGGCATCCTAAGTGGCAGTAAACTGTCTTTTGACAGTTCTCTTGTAGAGAGGAGTAGCATGATATTGCTGTTCTCGATTTAAGATCCTCAGCTTATCAAAACTGTCGATATGGTAACAATAACAATAATCATAATAAGGTCTACAAGAACTGTATGGTGTTCAGGGATGAATAGTTTTTCTCATGGATTTTTTTTTTTTTTTTGCTGTAGTAATAAGTAATGCCACAGCTGATGCACATTTTGAATGACAGGGTTCCTCCTATTACTTCAAAATATAAAAATATAACATTTATAGAATAAAACTACAAGTATCCCAAATGCTATAAAAGGTAATGTCACATTGGCCCCCACATTTAACTCCCCCCGTCACCAACGTCTTATTGCAGATAGAAGGATGTAAAATGAAAAGTGTAGTGTGAGAATCCATTGTAAAGAACGGTTAGGGTTTGCATTATTCCAAAATTTGGTGCCAACATTTTAACTTTTACTGCAAATGAATATCGGCTTCAAATATCGGTTATCTGCCTCCTTGACTACCGATAATCGGAATCGGTATCGGCCCTGAAAAAAGCATATCGGTCTATCTCTATTATACAATGACTACTAACGTGAAATCAAAGTTGTGCTAGAACATTTCCCAAGCAGGAATCAAACCGCGGTCTCCCACAGGCCAATCTGTTGCTTTAACCACCCAGCTGTCACGGACAATGATTTGATCCGACACATGGGTTGGCCTGGGTGACACAAGGTAGATAACCAACAACACCCGCCGAGCTGGTCGCTCCTCTTACTCACTTCACTAGTTTTGCACTATACACTTTGCAAATATACACATAGGGCACACAACATATTTCTTGGTGGGGTGGGGAAGGGTGGAAACACCGTCTTCACCCTTCAACTCCCCTCCAATTTTAATGCACTTCACGCCCAAGGGGAGGGGTGAGTTGGGGTGGGGAGCCATCAGGGGGGATAGACTGCAGTGCCTGGCAGCGCTGTGGTCCCCCCATCTGTGTCTCTGCTCCACCACTTTGTCCCTCTACTTCCTTTTTTAATGCACCACACATATACATATTCATTTTTTTGGGGATGCGGGTGGATCGGAGTAGGGGAAATTTTTTTTCCCTCTGCTCCAACTCACTTGCTCCCAATTTTAATGCACCACACGCACACACTTATATATACACTGGATGGGGCCACATTCACGGTGTAAGGGTAGAGCTCGCCAGTCGGCGAGCTGGCGGACTCCGTAACAGGGTTAGGTGTCACTAGTACGTGGTGTGACGACCGGGGCCTCTTCCCGCCGGGCTCCGTGTTCTGGTGTTCCGCCCCTCCCCCGGAGCTTCCTCCTCTGCTTCCCGCCTCTGTGCCGTCCTTCCACACGGCTGGAGGTGGGGTGGGCACGTCTTCCCTCTCTGCGCTGCTGCCCGGTGCCGGTTTCAGAAGGGGTTGGGGGGGGTGGCGGCTTGTTTTGGGGGGGGGTGGAGGTGTGGGTTGTTGGGGGTCGGGGTGTGTTCGGGGGTTTTGGCGGCCGGGGGTGGCGGGGCCTGGGTCGTGGTGGGTGGCTTGGTTTGGGTGGGGTACGGGTGGGTCGTGGGGGAGGGGGGGGGGGGGGGGGGGGCTGGGGACCGGTGAGGCGCTGTGGGGGCCCGCCAGGGCCTCGTTCTGCGGCCTTGGGCTCGGGGGGGGGGGGGGGGGGGAGCGGGGGTGTTCCGGGTGTCTGGGTCGGCTCGCCGAGCGGTGTCCGCCCGGGTGGCGTGGGGGTGGCCTTGGTGCTGCCACGGCCCGGGGGGTGGTGCTCGCTTTGCTGGGCCGCAGTTGACGGCTTCTTTCTTTGGTGGCGGTCCTTATACATGCCAGATCCATCACA